>NW_007728274.1:311096-320719 GCF_000696425.1 Galeopterus variegatus | reverse complement strand
CTTTAACAGGTTTGTATTTCAGAAGAACAGAAGGCAGTGAAGTTTTATTATGCATTTTTAAATCAGAAATAACTTCTTAATGCTGCTGATATTTTTATTCTACTGAATGAAGTAAAGAAATTTTCACTCCACATAACTGGAACTTTCCACTCCATATTAAGCATAATGAATTTAGCCTTCACTCTGCAGCCTGCAGCAATGCGGGGAGGCTTGGCCGCGGGGGAACCAATGGAGTTCCCATCCCAGCTCTGTGCCCTGTGCCTAGCTAACAGATCTTAACTAACCTATTTAACCTTTGTTGGTCTCAGTTTATACCATCCTTTCAGTGACGGATTGTATGGACATTCAGGACACACACCAATTTTAGTATTGTTCTGTCATTAAAGACAACTGTAAATATATGCAAGGCCATACAGCCCTAGCACACGGTAGGGGCTTCCTCGGGAAGCAGGTTTCCAAAGGTCCAGACAGTTAATAACCCGATCAAAGTACCCAGTGTGTAGTGTGTAAGTGCGTAAGTGTTTGAGCCAGGTTTTGATTTTGGATGTGGATAATATAAAAAATAATGAATCTCAAATGAAGCCCATTTCCAGTATATGATCTAGATAAAAGAATTATTTTGTTATAATTCAGTTCATTAAAAAAATGTTCACATCTGCGACTTGATTGGAATTCCAGAAACTCTTTGCAGCTATTGCCATTGATAGATTATTAAAGTAAAATGTGTCCCAGTTTTTTCTTAACTACATTGTTAGAACTATAGATGGGTAAAATTAATACACCTGATGTCATTTCAATTTGTTTTCTTTGATTATTTGTGATCATGCTGACGGTCTAGTACTAGACAGTATGGTCTAGACAGCAGCTGCAAAACATACACAAATACACGCCCAGAACACACGGCTTGATTTAGAAAGTAGTCAATACTCATCAGCACTCATCCTCCACTTATCACTGTGACATATTCTAGGAAGGCAGGGATTAGACATCCTGCTCTCTCCATATCCATTTTTCCAGAGACTTCTTACTAAGCCCAGCAACTGGAGACAGAAAGGAGAAAATATTGCAGTAGTGTAGAAGGTCATGCTCTGTCTACTAATAGCATCAGGCTGGAAGACTCCCAGATGGGGGTAACAAAATAAAGAAAGAAAGATGAGAGGCTTGTGAATAGACTCTCTTTGGGGATGTAAGTGTAGCTGTCAGTCGGTGATGAATCTGACTTCTCTGCTGCCTGTGATGTTCGAAAGAATTATTACTAGGTGTCACTTGACACTAAGTTAAAAGCACACAGTAAACCTGGATTAACCAGAAACATAAACCTATCATAATTTTTTTTTTTTTTTAAGTTTTTTTATTTTTTTATTTTTTTTATTTTGTCAATATACACTGTATATGATTATTATGGCNTAAGAAGAGGTTAATGAGAGCTCCTGAACTCACTAGTATTACATTCATGGGATTTGTTTTACTTCCCTCTTCCATGTCCTAAATCTGTCATGAACATGGGATAAAAATCTAATAATTAAATTATTCTACTCCATCAATACTTATGTACCCTTCTGCAAGCCATTTACCATCTCTGAGTCTCAGTTTCCACGTCCATAAAATGGGAAGACTGCATTTTGTGATCTCTAAGAAAATCATGTTGATGTAAAAATCATTGATTTAAAAATGGATTCAGGGCTGATAAAAGAAGCTATCATAGGGAGCTTGGCTGGCTGCAGACTCGGGCAGTGGGGCCTGAGCTTAGGAGAGCAGTCAAGAGGAGGCCTGCTGCTACCAGCTCGGGCGGGCAAGCCCACACCCTGCGCGGGTCTGGTGAGGCAGGAGGAAAAGTTGCAGGGCACGAGCTGCGGAGGACAAAACCAAAGGTGAAGGGTGACGTGCGGAGGTGAGGACATCCTGAGACAACTGCCCAAAGACAGCAAATAAAGGAGCCCTAGCCAAGAAAGAAAAGTGACTTAGAAATCACTCAGGAGTGGTGAGGCAGGAGGAAAAGTTGCAGGGCACGAGCTGCGGAGGACAAAACCAAAGGTGAAGGCTGACGTGCGGGGGTGAGGACATCCTGAGACAACTGCCCAAAGACAGCAAATAAAGGAGCCCTAGCCAAGAAAGAAAAGTGACTTAGAAATCACTCAGGAACCATAGCTGGCACTTTAGAAAAAAGCAGGGCAGAGAAGAAGAGACAAGAAAATGCAGAGAACAAATGGCAAAAGCAGCGTGTTGTGTGAACAGCCACGTGCAGCTCTCAGATCTGCACGGCCAAGGCACCTCCCTGTGGCCATTCAGCTCCACTCTGTCCTGAAATAAGACAGGTATTTTTGGAAAGTGGGGCATTAAAAATTGGCTCAAATGAAGGAAAGCTGTATGCGTTTGTGTTACATTTCAGCACGTTTTTAACTGTCTCCCACATAAATAGAAAATAATTAACACAGATATAGATCATCCAAGTAATAAGCATGACATGGCAGGGATTAAATTTTTTGTTCAAATTTAACACTTGGAAGGCAAACCTGGGCTCTGAGCTTCACACTCGGTTATTTCTCATCTATTTTAATTTAGAAGGTATCTGTCTCCACTTAGCTTTCTGAAAATATTATTCAAATCTTTGGTGTAAAGTGAGAGTACGTTTGGAAGTCTTGCTCGCCAAGCAAACTCTCAGAGGGGTTCACTTGCAAACTTCTGCTCCACCCCTGTGGAGAGAAATCCACAGTTATTTCTGGAACTAGACGTCATTGGCTCAGGAAACGATGACTCCGGAGAAGTCTTTCTCCTCCCTGCACTACCCAAAGTGTTATTGCTGCTAAATGGAAATGAAGCAAGCTTCAGCCCTCTCCAGATGGTTTAGGATATTTTATCAATGGAGAAAATGAAAATTCAAGGGAAAAATGTGGACAATTCCTATAGAACATGTGAGTCACCCCTACTAATTTGGGTAAGGAAAAAAAAACACTCTGAGGTCCCTTTGCTGAGTCAGCTCTTACTTACCAGGTAGGCTTTAAATGAAGAAACATAACAGAATTTTCAGATCTGGTACATTTTCTTTTAATGTGGATTTTTGTGGAATGCTTAAAGGGAGTAACTAGGAAGAACTGAAGTCTTCCACACCTTTATTTCAAAAATCAAAACCCTGTGCTAATGGTTCTAGAAGGGGTGGCACATTGTGTAGTGGAGAGAAGATGTCCCTGAGAGACAGGAGATGGGTGGGTCCTCCTCCTGGCTTTGCCACCAGCTAATGGATGATCTTGGCCAAATCACTTCAATTCCAACAAATTCAGTTTCCTCATCCATCAAGTGACAAGTTAAGCTTTACAATCCCTTCCAGCCCTAATATCACTTGAATGTTGCTCTTTAGCTACGTATCTCTCCTTCTGTCTGAGTCAGCTCAGATTGCTGTAACAAAAACATTGTAGAAAGCATGTCTTAAACAACAAACATTTATCTCTCACAGTTCTGGAGACCAAGGTGCTGGCACATTTGGTGTCTGGTGAGGGCCCACTTCTGGGGCCATCTTTTCACTAGGTCCTCACATGGCAGACAAAGAGATCCTATCTCTCACATCTCTTCTCATAGGGGCACTATTCCCATTTGTGAGGTTCCTATCCTCATCACCTAATCACTTCCCAAGGGCCCTAACTCCTGATACCATCTCATGGGGGTTAGGATCTCAACACATATGAATTTGGGAGGATGCAAACCTTTAGCCCATAACCCCTTCCAAGTTTTTCCTTTCTTGGTTAACTGCCTAGTAGATTCATCACAGTAAGGTTAGTGCCAACCAGATGCCAGCTATGCAATTAGTCGATTTTCTGTATTCCCAGGATATTGGTGATGGAGTAATAAAAAATGACTACCATTTATTTGGCACTTAGTCTCTGCCAGGCACTGCACCAGGCATTTGTATCTATATTCAATCAAATATTTGTAAAATACTTCCCATTGGTCCCTTGTCATCACAGGTGCTGAGAGAATTGTCCCTGACACTATCCTTGACCTTGTAGCTCTCAGAGTTCAGCAGGATATGTGGACCACTGAGGCAACCACAATACAATGTGGTGAGTGTTGAGAGGGACACACAGTGGGTACCTGGGACACAGTGGACACTTCTGAGAGGAGGCACTGTGAAGCTGGGGGCTAGAGGAGGAAGAGGACAATGGAGGAAATAAGGTGACCTCAACAGAGGGTGACTGCAGCTAAAAGAGGGGGTCATAAGTTTGTTTAATGTAATTGCTGCCTTGGCATTCATTTCTAGGCCTGATATAAGTTGTTGAAACCCAGTTGTACCCATCACCTTTGGCCTGGTTAAACCTTCCCCTCCCGTGCAGTTGTTTGTGATATAGCCTGCTAGTTCCTCATCCCACTGACCCCAAACCAAACACTCCCCAGAGCTGCCAACCATGATAAAACCTATGGCCAACACCAGTCGTGTAAATGAGCTCCCCCATTTGCGTGTATTTTCTTTAAACTAGCCAATCCACAATTTCCTTGGGAAAGCCTAAGGTATAATATCCAAGGACCTTAATAAAGGCACAGTCCACAGGTCCTCTATCTCTCCCAGTCGAAGAAACAAACTCAGTTTCTCCCACTATCCTCTCACAACATACTTCTGACACCATATGTGAGGGGATTTCTTCCCACCAGCAGCCAATCAGTCAATTCTGCTGCAGACACCAGCTAAGAGTGTCCTCTTATTCAATCCAATTCCAACACTATTTGGAAATAGTGTCAGATCCCATGGGTTGAGAGCTCAGTCCCATAAGACTGCCCCCAACTTCCGAGGCCAATTACAAGCTCTGTGTAGTTTTACCTATGCTTCTGGCCAACCAGCTATAAATCAGAATTCCCACAACCCCCTCCTTAGGTTCAATTAACTTGCTACAGCAGCTCACAGAACTCAGGAAAACCTTTTCTTATGTCCACTGGTTTATTATAAAGGGTATTTACAAAGGATACAGATGAAGACATGCATGGGATGAGGTGTGAAGGAAGGGCACAGAGCTTCCCCACCTTTCCTGGGTATGCCACCCTCCAAGAATTGCATGTGTTCAGCTCTCTGGAAACTCTGCAAACATAACTTCTGGCCAACCAGCTATAAATCAGAATTCCCACAACCCCCTCCTTAGGTTCAATTAACTTGCTACAGCAGCTCACAGAACTCAGGAAAACCTTTTCTTATGTCCACTGGTTTATTATAAAGGGTATTTACAAAGGATACAGATGAAGACATGCATGGGGTGAGGTGTGAAGGAAGGGCACAGAGCTTCCCCACCTTTCCTGGGTATGCCACCCTCCAAGAATTGATGTGTTCAGCTCTCTGGAAACTCTGCAAACATAATCTTCTTGGGTTTTTATGAAAGCTTCATTACCTAGGCATGATGGATTAAATCACTGGCCATTAGTGACCAACTTAACCTTTATCCCCTCTCCCCTCCCTGGAGGTTGGAGGCTGGGGCTGAAAGTCTTTCCAGTGACCAGTCCCATCTCAAAGCTAACTAGGGTTGGCCAGCCACCAGTCAACTCATTAGCATACAAAAAGACACAACATTTTGAAGATTTTAAGGACTTTAGGAGACAAGATGAAGACCAAATACCTATTTGACAGTCTCTCTCTCTTATGAAAGCTTCATTACCTAGGCATGATGGATTAAATCACTGGCCATTAGTGACCAACTTAACCTTTATCCCCTCTCCCCTCCCTGGAGGTTGGAGGCTGGGGCTGAAAGTCTTTCCAGTGACCAGTCCCATCTCAAAGCTAACTAGGGTTGGCCAGCCACCAGTCAACTCATTAGCACACAAAAAGACACAACATTTTGAAGATTTTAAGGACTTTAGGAGACAAGATGAAGACCAAATACCTATTTGACAGTCTCTCTCTCTCTATCCCCACCCACTGGTGGAGCTCCCTGCTCCCTCCAGACTTCTGTTGGCCTCCCGTCAGCACTCCTAACAATTCTGGGCCCTGTGAGTAATAAATTTCTGTGTCATGCATTTTGGCCTCACTTCCTAATGGTGTCTCACCAGACACAGCCACCCAAATTTAACTTTCCTTCCAGCTGGGGCAGGACTATAGCTTATGGCCACTCTTAAGAGAGAGACCTCAAGACCAAATTAGAAAAAAAAAATCCTAACAGGGAGCACAGTGTGTCAAAGAAATCAAAGTCCCTTGTCTGACTGGAGCAGTGAGTTCAGGGTGCAGAGAGGAGAGATGAGGCTGGAGAGGTCACGAGGATCTGGGGAGGCCTGGGCTCCATCTGGAGAGCCGTGGGAAGCTCCTAAAACATGTGAGGAGAAAGGGGCTTTGGGAAAGGTCACTCTGGCTACAAGGTGGACAGTGACTTGGAGGGGGCAAGAGTAGCCCTAGGGTCAGGTAGGGATGGCACCAGGGGTGGGGCCTTGAGGAAGAAGGAAGAGTCAAGAACAGGGCCCAAGCCTGCGTCCCTCCCCTGCCCTGACCACAGGAGGAGCACGGCTTAACAATCACCACTGCTGGAACCCCACGGGCAAGGCTCAAATCCTGGCTTCACCACCCCCTAACCAGGTGACCTTAGGCAAGTTCACTGGCCTAAAGTGGAACAATATTTTTATATGAACTTTTAACCGTGTCTCGTAGTGCCTCCCACACAGCAGGCATTCAATAAATGATGGCCATTATTAAACTTACTCATCAAAACTATGCATGTGTGCTTAACATCAATATGCATCTAAACACTCCAACTATCACTAACATTCGTATCATTTTATTACATGTATTGTGAAGTGTATTAATTATGAGAAAATTGGCAGCTTTGAAAGGAGCAAGGCAGTCACGAAGGGCCTGAGGTTGTGGGTGGGAGAAAGCGGAGCCCCTGCCTCGGCTGCAGTGGGTGTGACAGGCTGAGCGTTGGCGTGAAGAGTGTCTCCAAATGCTCCATGCTGTCACCTCCCACAACCCCCTCAGTGTCCTCCCCACCTCCCAGGCCTCACTGCTCGGTTTTCTTCCCAATTCCATCTCTCGGCCGGTCACTATATGGGTGGGTGCCCCTCTCTCCCATAAGATGTGTTCCGGGACTGTAAAAACTCTCTCTGGTCCTCCAAGCCTCTCCCTACCACTGTGGTTAAGACAGTGGGTGACAGAAGGACAGGCTCGGTGGGCCGCCCGTGCCTTCCTCAGGTTTCTTCACTTGTTATACCTCTGTTTCCCGATCTGTAAACTGGGCTGATAACAACCTCCCAGACGGTGCTGAGCACTAAGCACAAGGCTCCCGACGCAATTCTCAGCACATAGTGAGCATTCAGCAAATGTTAACTAGTCTTATTTTTAAAGTATCCAATCTCTAACTTTAACAGGTTTGTATTTCAGAAGAACAGAAGGCAGTGAAGTTTTATTATGCATTTTTAAATCAGAAATAACTTCTTAATGCTGCTGATATTTTTATTCTACTGAATGAAGTAAAGAAATTTTCACTCCACATAACTGGAACTTTCCACTCCATATTAAGCATAATGAATTTAGCCTTCACTCTGCAGCCTGCAGCAATGCAGGGAGGCTTGGCCGCGGGGGAACCAATGGAGTTCCCATCCCAGCTCTGTGCCCTGTGCCTAGCTAACAGATCTTAACTAACCTATTTAACCTTTGTTGGTCTCAGTTTATACCATCCTTTCAGTGACGGATTGTAGTTTTTTTTTTTGTGTGTGTGTGTGTGTGTGTGTGTATGTGAGTGAATTGATTTGTTTTTTGTTTTTATTTTTTTTTAGCTCCCACCAATAAGTGAGAACATGTGGTATTTCTTTTTCTCTGCCTGACTCGTTTCACTCAGTATTATTCTTTCAAGGTCCATCCATGTTGTTGCAAATGGCAGTATTTCATTTGTTTTTATAGCTGAGTAGTATTCCATTGTGTAGATATACCACATTTTCTGTATCCACTCATCCGATGATGGACATTTGGGTTGATTCCTGCTCTTGGCTATTGTGAAGAGTGCTGCAATGAACATTGGGAAACAGGTATACCTTCGACTTGATGTTTTCCATTCCTTTGGGTATATTCCCAGTAGTGGGATAGCTGGATCGTATGGTAGCTCTATCTTCAGCTGTTTGAGGAACCTCCAAACCATTTTCCATAGGGGTTGCACCATTTTGCATTCCCACCAACAATGTATGAGAGTTCCTTTTTCTCCGCAACCACGCCAGCATTTATCTTTTGGTGTCTTTTGGATTTTGGCCATCCTAACTGGGGTGCGATGGTATCTCAGTGTGGTTTTGATTTGCATTTCCCGGATGCTGAGTGATGTTGAGCATTTTTTCATATGACTGTTGGCCATTTGCATATCTTCTTTAGAGAAATGCCTACTTAGCTCTTTTGCCCATTTTTTAATTGGGTTGCTTGTTTTTTTCTTGTAAAGATGTTTGAGTTGAGTTTGTATCATAATTTTTTATAGCTTATCACTTTTAGGGGAAAAGCATGGGTCATAAGGAAACCAAATTATTTTAAGGTTTATTCTAAGAATGACTGTGCCAGTCATGCCCTGGGGTCAGAGCAGACTCAGCTCTATTTTCTATGCTTTGTCCATAAGAAAGCAGGGCAGGGGCTGGAGGTTAGGACAGTCTAAAGGTATCACATAGCTTCAACCTTCAAAGGAAGACACCATTTTGTTCAGAATATTGCACTTACTAAGTTACCGAGGCAGAGAGGTCGAAACTCATGTTTTTGGACAGATGTTACAGCAACAAAAAGTATGCAGGCTTACCCATCAAGTAATGAGATAATTTCATCAAAACATCTCATCTCTTCACCTTCTGCCCATTATTTCTCAAAGCAGAAGAAGATTAAAAGTCTACTTGGATGGAAGATTAGTAATCCCAAGAGGAGGATGGTCATTATTTCCTTGTGGACAGGGCTTCTGCTGAGGAAGGCTGCCCTCCTCCTCTGCCTCCTACAGTTTTCAGAGTGCATCAGGATTCTGCCGCTATTGCTGGTTTGCAGCCAACATTTCTGATATCGCTTATATTTACTACATATCACTCATTTATCTATTCTCTTAACAGCAAACGCCTTTTGAGCAGGCTCTCTGGAGAAAGCCAGAGAGAGTAGCAAACACAGACGAGCTCACAGTCTAAATAGGGATATTGGTTTACAGTCAGTTCCATTCCAATTCACTGGAATGATCAAGGACAAAATATTGCAGCTGCACAGAGGCTGTGCAAACTCATGGTGTCCTTGCAGCTTGGAATACAGTGTGATCAGGCAACATTTCATAAAAAGTCATTTGGGCTGAGTCTTGAACAGCGACAGGGGCTCTTCAGGCTCAGGAGCAGAGTGTCCCCTGCCCTTGCTCCAGCCCCACTCCCACCAGTCAAGCAAAGTCATCCTGTCTTTGTGTTCCTCTGCTTCCTACCGCAGGCAGATGGTGACAGACTGCCCACATGCATTGTCACCCTTGGTGCTCACTTCACCTCCTTTCAGTAGAAATATTCTCTTGGAGTAGAAAGAATACAGGACAGGACAAGGTCCCCATGGCCATGGGGATAGCCTGCAGGCCACAAGCTAGGAACACAGTGATCAGGGCTGGGTCTGCCTTTTGTTCATACCCCTTGCAACCTAGAAGGAATCTTTTTTTTTTTTTTTTTTTTTTTGTCTTTTTTCG
>NW_007728274.1:295275-310124 GCF_000696425.1 Galeopterus variegatus | reverse complement strand
GCATGTGGGATCTGAACCCTCGGCGGGAGCGCCGCCGCACTCCCAAGCGGCGCACTGTAGCAGTGCGCCACCAGGCCGGCCCATCCTAGAAGGAATCTAAGAGGCTAGCAACATTTCAGACAAAATAGCAAGTCCTCACATTTGTACAAAGCATTATGGGTATGTAAGTGGACCTCGCAGAATGGTAGAAAGGGACATGACTTAGAGGTCAGTAAGTCACACAGCCTTCACTGATAAAGCACAGGTTTTGCCCTTGCAGAGCTCTCTGCTACAAAACTCCATATTTTTTTCATGGATCCAAATACTAGTCTATGCAATTTGTTAGGACCACTGCCTTCGGGTATTAGGTAAGACTGGCTCTTTGGGTGCATCCAGGGGGTCTAGCAGCTGGAATCTTTGGCCTATTTACATGCATGAAAGATAGACGAAACCAAGGTGCTGGAGGCACTGGTGGGAGCCAAGGTTGAGGAGGGTTGGGGGACAGAGACTTGCATTATTCCACCTTCAGGCCCTTGTACTTACCGTTCCCTGATGGCTGTCATCAGGCCTGGCACCAACTTGTATTTGCTTTATCTTAAGTGCTTCCTGCTCAGAAAAGCCTTCCCTGACCACCAGCACTCCAATATACAGAAATTATTCCTTTCCAAGCACCCTGTTTCAACCATACTATCACTGAATAATGATCTTGATTTTTATTGGTTAAGTTGCTTTCAATCTGTGGCTCCCATTAGAGGCAGGCATACTGTCTGTCTTCTTCACTGAGAAAAAACCCAATACCTAGTGAAGTGTCTAGCATGTAGTAGTGAAGTGTCTGGCACATAGCTGGGATCCAAATGCCATGATAAACCAGAAATCTGCTCTGACTTAGGTCAGCTAAATTTCCAGTAGCCTTGGGAATCTGGGCGACAGCCACATCCACACATTCCAGAACTGTTATCTCAAGACTACTTTTAACCTAACAACAGACTTACCAGCACCTAAAGAAGTTGTATTAACTCAGGAATGCTGACAATGTATCTTGTGACCCTTACTCATACCTAGGATGCAACCAAGAACCAGCTCTAACCTACGCAATGCTGTGCAACCAAAAGAAAAACTGATGTGCTGATTACGGGGCTGTCTGCCTTTCTCCCCTATGTTCTCCACTTTTCTGTGACTATAAAAATGCTAAGTTCTATCGGCCCTTACGGAAGCACTTCCCGAGGCACTTGGTGTTTTCCTGGGCCACAGTCACACATACTGGCTGAAATAAACTCTTTGATGTTTTATCAATATCTAGTGCTTCGGATTCTTTTCTCAGATCTCACAATCACAATCACAGTTGTGGCCTGGAGGGGAGGAGATGAAGGCCCCTGCCAGGCCTGGAGGAGCTGGTACGGCAGGTTGAGGACATTCCCCGTAAATGAACTTCTATCCCAGAGGTGGCCCTGTCACTCACTGCTCATTGTGCTCTGAAATAAAGATGATATGAATATTAACTAAGAGGAGCAACGTGAGACATGGTTCCAATTGGTGTTTCGAAGAGGCAGTGAAGCCCTTTCCTTAAAACACACTTTCCGTCCACAGGGTGGGTACTGCTATGTGGGCTGATAGTTTTATTTTCACAGAACATTTGAAGATAACTTAGGTCTTCCAAGGACAATATAAATACAAAATTGCTTTATACTGAATCTAAGGGATGGAAGGATTACCATAATATAAGAACCATGATAAAATAAAATGAACATGGCATTAAAGTACTGTGATGGAGGTTACTTTAGAAAGAATACCACTGGGACTAATGAAGGTTAAACTTTAATTCTGTTAGAAGCACAATTTTTGAAACCCTGAAGCAAATACTTATCTACTAATGCACACATTGCCAAAGGGAATGAAATATGAGTTACAGGGGCCTCCCTTTGAGAAAATACAAGTGTCGCCCTAAATTTGAAAATAATAACTTCCAAAGAGCTTCTTTTCAACAGTCTCCTCTTCTCTGTGAGCACTGGCTCCTACTTAGATAAATGAGAGAACTATACGTTCATCCAAAGGCTATGTGCATCCATGTGATTCACCATTCTGGACACTCTGCTTTTAGGTTGCTGTTTTTGAATGTTCACTTATGCATGGAATGTAGCATGTTGTGGGGAAGGGGAAGCATCATGATACATTCAGCTGATTTTTCAGCTTGGAAGAGATTAAGTGAACTGAAACTAATTCAGGGCTGCACTTTACATTTTTGGCAAATAAACAAATATGCAGATTCATACCAAACAGATGTGTCTGCCAGTTACCCCAGTAGCATTTCCAGAAGCTCAGGTTCATTGAGCTCCAATTAGTGAGAACATCATAACAAGTATATAATTATTCTGGAACCTGTTGAGCTTTCATCTGCTATCAATTTCATTTCATTTAAGCCCAATTCAGACTGAACTTTCAGTGAACACGATCATTTAAAATGGAGATCTTAGGGGCCAGCCCGGTGGCGCACTGCTATAGTGCGCCGCTTGGGAGTGTGGTGGCTCTCCCGCCGAGGGTTTGGATCCCACATACAGACCGGTTCCTGCTCACTGGCTGAGTGAGGCGTGGGAGCAACGCCGAGGGTTGTGATCCCGTTGCCGGTCCCGGTCCGGTGCGGGGGCGACACTGAGGGTTGCGATCCGTTGCCGGACACGGAAAAAGACAAAAAGGAAAAAAATAAATAAATAAAATTAAAAAATAAAATAAAATGGAGATCTTAGATTGGCACAACTTTTGTGTCTGACGTGCTTTGAGGTAATCAGGAAATTGCCTTTGAAATGGTCACAATCTGTAATGCTTTATTGGCACCACAATTGTGATTATTTACAATACTTTCCAATATTACCAAAGTAAACTGTTTCCAGTGAAAAACGTGAATCCTAAAAGAGAGGTGGTAGGAAGCCTGACATACCTTATCATTCCGTTACTGAGTCAATCCCAGTGCGCTAGGCCCTGTGCTGGGGACAAGTGCCAAGATGTGGTTTCTGAGGTTATGGGATTCACAATGGGAGAAGAAGCAGGGCAATCCAGATAAACTACAGTGCAGTGCAGCGTGGTGGACTTCAGAGTGGAAGAATGAACTGGATGTTGTGAGAGCACCGAAGATTCAGCAGCCGAGCATGCCTGGGGAGCTGGAGGGAGGCTTCCCAAAAGAGGACATTTGAGCTGAGTCTTGAAGGGTAAATAATGTTCTCCAGGGGAAAAGGAAATGGCAAGAAAGGGAACCCCAAGTTAAAGAGGACACACAAGGACATGGACTCATGCAAGTGTGGGATATGTTTTAAAAATAATGAGAGCTCAATGTGGCAAACATAAGAAATTTTGAAAATATGACACTAGAGCAAAGGCCTCAAAACTTCTTGGTTTATTGCGGCCTTCATGTCTCAGTAGATTTTTCATGGCACCCCTGGGGTCAAAGGAAATACCTAAAATTTCTATTTATTAAGTAGTTAGATTCAAATAACATTTAAGTCCCAACAACAACAACAAAAACACATATTTTTATTTCCATATTAAATAGCCACAATTACTTATTTGGGGACATGCACCAGTCAGGCACTGCACACCTTCTCCGACGTTTGTATCAGAATAAACACGCCACCTTCCTGCTCCACGCTGATTTTTGTGCGGTACTTGCTTTTCATCAGAACTACTGCCAAACTCCCAGCTTCACAAACATGTTACTTCAACAGAATGTGTCACTATCTAGTGTAAAAACTGTAACTTTCCCTTAACTAGTAGCACCTAGTTTTAAGTATCCTGATCTCAAAATTTACAATATCTGCAGCACCCTTGTGACTTTCTCCCAAGGGCACCTTGGCACTCAGTTTGGGAACCATCAGGCTATGGAATAGGTTGGTGTCAAACTATAAAGGACTTTAATATCAGGAGACATTTCTGAAATACAATCATAATGTGGCCATTGACGATGAAGACATAATCAACCAGTCACACCTTTGAACTAAATTTCTAAAAGTGATTTGAAAATATGTACATGAGACAGGCAAATTAAATATTTTCTTTACATCTCTGATGCATAATAAAGTAAACAGAAATTCTTTTAGTTCTTACTCCCAATGCTCAATGGCTTCTGGACAAGCTAGACAAACTTAAGGTTTAGCATAAATGAATCCCCATAGCCTACCTGCATGATTCAGCTAAAATGAACTGTTAATACCATGTACATTTAAACATAGAAAACCTGTCCACAGATGTTTATAGAAGCATTATTCCTAATAGCCAAAAAGTGGAAACAATTCAAATGTCCATCAATGGATAAACAAACTGTGGTATAAATATAAAGTGGAGTATTATTTAGTCACGAAAAGAATAAAGTACTGATAGATGCTACGAAAGAACCTCTAAACATTATGCCAAGGAAAGAAGCCAGACACAAAGCGTCACATATTGTGTGATTCTATTTATATGAAATGTGCAGAATAGACAAATTCACCGAGAGAGAAATTTTCAGGGGCAAAAGGAAGGAGGAATAGGAAAGGACTGACAATGGGCATGGGCTTTCTTCTTGGAGTGATGAAAATACTCTGGGATTGCACAGTGGTAATTGTTGCACAGCTTTGGTAATATATGAAAAGCCACTAAATTGTGGATTTTTTTTTTTTTTTGTCTTTTTTCCGTGTCCAGCAACAGATCGCAACCCTCAGTGTTGCCCCCGTACCGGACCGGGACCGGCAAGGGGATCGCAACCCTCGGTGTTGCCCCCGCGCCTCGCTCAGCCAGTGAGCGGGAACCGGTCTGTATGTGAGATCCGAACCCTCGGTGGGAGCGCCTCCGCGCTTCCCAAGCGGCGCACTAGCGCAGTGCGCCACCGGGCCAGCCCCTAAATTGTGGATTTTAAAAAAGAGAATTTTGTAGTATGTGAATTATGTCTCAAGGGGAAGGAAACACAGACAGCATTAGTTGCCCAAACTCCCATTCTCCATCCCAGCCCTGGCAAAGTCAAGGGTTCTCTCCTGTCTAGATGGGGGCACAGTGAATGTGATGCTGGTTATCCCTCTCAGGCGTGACAGCTGCTGGCCCCCAAAGTTACAGGGATGCATATCCTGGGAGATGTCATGAGGGTTCTCAACAGGATTCAAGGCATCATCTGAATCAGCAGATCAAAAAGCCAAACACTCCCTCAGATATGTTTCTCTTTTTAAAAAGATAAATTTATTTTTAAAAATAGATTCTGTTTCATTTTAGAAGTAAATTGCTTACAGTAAAAAAAAAAAAAAAAAAAAAAGTCAAAACAATCCATAAGGATTCAAAGAGAAAAATTAAAGTCCTGCCTTTCTTACCTCCCCGAAATTTCCCAGCTTCACTTTTTGGGAATAAATGGTTTCTTGTGATCCAAAGAAGTTCTATGTATAAGCAGACATTGGACCAGACACAAACAGGATTATACTTTAAATATTGCTCTGAAACTTGTATTTTTCAATTAATAATACCTACATACCTTTACATAGAGAGAGGTATTCAGGTCATCGTCAGTGTCTTTAAACGATGTATAGCATTCTTTTGAACAGCTGTATCATCATTTATTTGAACAGTCCCTGATTGATTGATCCGTGAGAGCTTTTAAGCAGCGACAAACTTAGGCTTCTTTCAAAAGGTAATTCTGGGAAATGTCAAAGAAAAAGCTTGTTGTTCAACAGGTTGTTTTAACAAGTTACAATAAACCATAATGCTAAAAATCTTTGAGTTGTCTACCTCGCCTCACACCCGTAGTTACAAATTGCAATCTAATAACCCTAGAATGAGGACTCAAAGCCACGATTCCTCTTTCTGTCACTTACCTGTAATATTTCAGAAAAGTTTCTTGATATTTTCGAGTCTTTATTGCACCACCTGGGGAGAAGAGATAAGATTGTTTTTACTGGCTAGTATTCATAAAGCATTTTTGGTTTTCGGTGAGAAGTAACCATACTGACAAAAGAAAAACTGGGTACTAGCTACAAGGTCAGCATACATCGAACACCCAGCCGGTGGCAGTGACTCCCGCAGGCGTCTCATCACACAACAGCCTGTCCCGCACGTGGAGGAGGAAATGCCTGCATTGCCGCAAGCCCCTCCAACTTAGTGCGTTCCATTTGCACCCAGGCAGCGCAAGGTGAAGTACAGAAGGAAAATTCTAGAACTTCATCTATATCTTTCATACTTATCCTTAGTTAGTGTTTATGTTTTATCCTTAAACTCATATTTCCATTTCACTCTGTCACAGACTTTTATTCAAATTTAATATAGTTTCATAGTTGAAAGTCTTCTTATTAAGTGAATGAAAGTTAAAATTTAAAGTTGGTTTTGTATTTCCTATGAATCTGTCTTTAAATTTTTTAAAAAAATCTTCTAGATTTGAATTATCATTACAAATATTAGTAGTACACCACTACTAATTATAGAATTTGTTATGTGAAAGTAAAAAAAAAGAAAAAGAAAAAAACGGAAATATTTATCTTAATAGCCCAATCGGTTCCTATATTCATAGATAAATGACTTATTGCCAAAATGACACAGGGCACAGCATAAATTCTGTCCTGACTTTTCTTTTTCATAGATAAAAATGCTGAAAACCCTTACTTAAACAAGCAGATAGAAATAGAGGCATTTTAAAATAGCTTCATACAATTGCTGAATTCTCTCTGAGCTGCATTTCCCAAAATACAGCATAGCTATTGTCGGGCAGGAATCTCAAATCCTTCTGCCCCTTCCTGTGCAGGTTGTAAGTCAGGTGATTGGAAGAACATTCAGGCAGCTTTATGCAAGGTAGACATACTTTATTCTCCAGATGTGAGCCTCACAGACATGCTTTATTCTCAGACACAAGCTCAGGCTCTACTGCACTGACCCTCCATGCTCTGCCGACCAGCGGTTCAGAGCAGCTACTTGTATATCACAAGTACACAACAGTGGCCACAAGCCAAGCATTACATAATTACAACGATCATGCTGAATCAGTACATGGGCACACAAGCACAGTTACACTACTTTTATAACTTGTTTCTAGTGAATGTGCTGAATCTTGCTCATTTGTAACAGATGTAAGGTGAGAGATCCTGACTAAACTTTTTCTACTTTCTTTACAGTTATATATTCTGGAAGTTTATTTTTAAATGATGTATCAGCTGACAACTTTACCAGGTTCTCCTACAATTTTTTTGTAAGTCAAGAATTGGAAACCACCTGACCTAAAAAGGAACTGCTAGCCCTCACTAGAGCCTGTCATTTTTTTTTAGGCCCACACCAATATTTCAAGTGATCCCTTTGTGCAGGGCAATATAGTATAGTACAATTTGGGAAGGGGAGAGGCATGCCTTTCTTCTGTAAAGACAGGAAAGGGGGCCATTGTGAAAGGGGGATCAGAAAAACTCCAGGAACACAGTGGCATTGTCAGGCAGATCAACTGATCTGCAAGTTGATGATCTTAAGACTGATTACCAAGAAAGCTACAACAATCACAATAATACTTTGAACTTTCAAAAGGAGAGAACAGAACTGAGGTTACCAGAGTGGGGGGCAGTAGGGGGTACAAGAGAGGAATTGACAAGGGTCACAATAAACAATTGCATTATATAATGTTGAATATAGTAATTATCCTGATTTGAGTATCACCTATACACAGGTAACGATATTCAATTCTGTACCCCACAGATATGTATAATCAACTACGTTATAATAAAAAATAAATAAAATTAAAATTAAAAAAAGAAAAAAGATTGTTTACCTTAAAACTCTCTATGCTCACAAAACATGGAATGCTTTACGCCATGCCAACTGTCTGGGTGGGTAGCCACTGGGTGGGAAGAAGTGGAAGGTCCGGAGCCACAAGGCTGGCTCCTGTTGGAGAAAGTGGCCAGTGAGAGGTCTGTGGCAAGGTGGCTGAAGAACATTGAAGGGCAGGAGTGTCTGGTGACCAATGTGAAGTGGTTTGGGATCCTGCCTATAAATCATCCTGTCTCCCCAAACCTTGCTAAAATCTGCCACACACAAGGGCATCATAAGAGTGGGTTTGTGGAAATCAGAGAAACCAAGTTCCACTTTTGGTCAGCACAGAGCAGAGAACAGCTGAACGGCGGAGAAAGAGACAGAATTTCAAGAACCCCATCAAAGCAGGAACTGTGAGCCAGAACTGACTGTGGGAACAGAAGCCTTCAGGAATCCACAGAACCCTTGGGGAAGACATTGGCTTTTGTCCAGGATGCCAAACAAGAGTTTGTATTAATTTTGTCTTGATGTTAGAGGACAATATGACCTCAGCTAAGGGCTCGACTACTCAGGGCAAATAATGCCTGTAACAAAGAGGGTAGAAAAAAAACAAAGTCCTTTAGCCACTGGGTTCTTGCCAATAACTGAACCAAGGGCTTGGCTCTAAAACAGGTACTCGAAACTTCCTGCTCTGCCATTTACTGCTGGGGACTGGGAAGCCAGTGCTCTCTCTATGGGCCAGGTCTTTATTTGTAAACTAAAGATATTAGGTATACCTGGCTCATTCATTACCTGTGAAGATTAGATAAGATCATGTGTAGCTCACAGTCTCTGCCAGCTTTTATAACTATTATTAACTATTGGTTCTATTCTTTTGTCCTGTGATAAAATAGCATATGTCTAGATTTTCTTTACATACCTTCTACAATTCACCACTCATTCATTCAACAAAGACTTGTTAAATGCCTTTTATGTGCAGAGCACACTGAGAACAAAAATTTAATTTTTGCATATTATTGTTTTTATTTATTTATTATTGAATTTAGACTTCTTTCCTAAAGGATTTAGAGTCAAAAAGTGTATATTGGGCAATTAGAAGATTTTATTCCACAGATTTAAAAAAAAAAAAAAACATACCAAAGGGAGTATTGATGTCACATAACGAGAAAAAAACAAGGAAAACTGATATATAAGTAGTGGTATTAGGCCATAATGGCCTACACAGTTAGTTACTGAAAGTGGGCTGCACATGTAATGCTGAATTGCCTAATTACCAAAGCAAAGCCAAAAACATGAGCAGTTGCAAAATTTACACAAACCGTCAGATGAAACAAATGTTACTCATTGAAGAGGCTGTGGCTGTCAGTAGCTGTGAGACCTAAGGAGAATTATCCCTGGTAACACTGAGTGATGTTCTATGCACTGAGTGATCCAGGAAACAATATCCTGAAGAATATTCCTGCAATAACTACAGAAATATTGCATTTCTATTTAATGATTAAAATAAAAGGGAAATGCAAGACTTCTTCTGAGACCCAATGGAGAAGCAAGGGGGATGAATTCTGGTCAGAGAAGAGAGTCAAGAATTACAGTTGCTCCCACTCCAAGCAGGGTCCCTTTTACAATAACAGTGGAGAGTAGAGAGGGTCATATGTCAGCTGTGGCATCTCAGAAAATTGGATACTTTCTCTACACGATTGCTTCTTTCAAGTCTCTGAAGGCTTAACACCAGAACACAATTCGGTAAAAATGATTCTGCAACCTGGCTTGGTCTGGGTAGACTTAGAATGTGGAGAGCCTGGGTGCCCAGTTCTGGGTGACCAGAACACTGTTCACGTAACTGTGCACTTCTTTCCAGAGACTCCAGACATTTGGATTTCATAGTTCTGGGTGGGGGCCTGTGCCACCAATGATTCCATGCTGATGACCCACAGACTACCCTTTGTGAGACACTAAATTAGGAAGGAGGGATGAATCCCTCTTTCTGCATGAAATGGAGCTATGGAGAGCAGTAGCTTATAGTCAAGGTTATATTTGCTGGTGACAGCCCAGAATACAGACTCTTGCCGCAACTTAAAAAGAGCTACATATTTTTAGTATCTTTGAATCACCTCACTTAAAAAACTAAAAGCATAATCAGACTTATGTCAGACTAGAAGATGGACAAGGAGGAATATTCCCAAGTTAGGGCCAACATTTCTTCAAAGCAAAGTTCAGTGCCTGCTTCAAGGCTGGGTCCAGAAATTCCACACTGGCAGGCGTCACTGATGTCATTTTCGCTTGGAAAATAATTAAGTCACATATGTACTGCTCACCAGGCTATTAAAAAAAATTCAGTGACTCACCCACAAAACAACTAATTTTATTGACACTGTCCTGGTGAAGCCTCCAGAGCAAAATTAGTTAGAAAATGTACCCCTGGGTATCTAAACAAGTTGTGCCAACTGTTCCTAATTGTTTGCTATCGGGCAATTAAATTTTGAATGATATTTTCCATAAAAGTTGATCCAAAACATTTTAGAATAGCTGATTTTAACCCATTCTTTCTGACACTATTTATAGAGCCAACCACTTTCAAAACTACTTCTATTCGTGACTATAAGCCACATCTTCAGCAAATAGAACCATGGGATATGATCCCAATGCATCTAAAAACAGTGCAAATCATGAATGTACATTTTCATTAGGGGTGTGACAGGGAAGTGAAATCCATCCCTCTTTTAAACTGCTTGCACTTATCTAAATGCTCAGTATGCTGTTCTCCCTGCTGATTCTGAACCCCACAATGGTATCAATGTCCAGGTTATGTGTACACATCAGTAACTTGGATACCTATTCAGTTCGCGAGACTTGATTCTGACTGGTTCATATCCACATTCAAAGGAAACAAAAACGAAACAATCTAGTCCCTGCCCTGTTTCTCCACAGCAACAGTAAATAGTGGAATAAGTTCTCACAGTCCAGTCATCAGCCTGAGAAACAAAACTAGCAATTTGTCAAGGAAAAACTGGTACCTTTAAATGGACTATCCCAAATGGGTCAGTAATTTAGGAGGGTAAGGAATTTTCCTGTTTAAATATTGGGATGGACCAGTGTGTTCTTAAGTGGAATCATATGAGAGAGAATAGCCATGAAGTTGGGGTCCAGGAACACCCCCCCACACACACTGCTTAGCCACAATAGCTCAGATTTTATGTTTTCTTTGGCTATTCCTTCTTGTGAGATTCCATTCAGGAGAAAAGTTGTCTTGTACAAAAATTAAATATAGCATAGAGAAATTCTCCTGAGTCCATCCAGAGAGGACACTCCAGTAGAGTTATTATGAATAAACAAAATAACCATCCGTTATAACAGACCACAAGAAATTCAGGTGGCACCAAGTATTCACCAGGTGTTTTAATTAACTTTAGTGTCTAATTAACTACATTAATGAGGAATCATTATCAGACCAAATAAGTTCAGGGCATTTCGTTCCTGGGTTATAAAACTAGGACAAGACACCAGAATCTCAATAAAAATCATAGGCTTCTAGAATTTCACTCACAAAATTTATAAGCAAGTATCCTTGCCCACCATTGTACCATCTCATTTCAGATGCCCAAATTTAGAGCCTGTCACATGGAATTTGCTTTACCGAAGTTTGGGGAAGTGATAGATTTAAAATAATGTCAGTGATGATCTCTTCCAAGTTCCGTTTCACATGATACCGCATACATAACCTGGTCAGTTTGGGACCAGGTTATGTATGCGTTTTGTTTGTCTCTATTTCTTTATTTTCAACTTAACAGAGAGCACTTGTCAAGCCAAAAATTTGGAGGGAAAAGATTTACAATTTCCCCAGCTACGAAATAGATAAAGCCAGTTTAATTTGCCCACAATTTGTTGAAAACAAGAGGAACTTACCAAAGAATTTGAGGCCTAGTTTCAAGATTCTCAAACAGGAACAATTTTTTTAAAAGTTAGCAATAAAATTAGGTTGTATACATATAAACAATTATTACTTGGCAATTTAAAATTAAATTTTTAAAAAGGTCTTTTATTACTCACAGTTCCCCTAAGAATAGGGGCCACACCATGGTTCTCAGGGCCACACAGGAAGCCCCAGAGGCGGTGGAGTCAGCAGCGGGAGCAAGGGAAAATGTGGGCAAGGACCTTTACTGTGGTTTTCAGGAAAGGAATGGGTTGGGTGAGGAAGGGTCAGCAGCAGAGAAGGCTGAGGACCGCACAGTTTGAATACTTTTAGCAGCCTTTAGGCTGCAGGGATAGACCCAAGTTGTCTTGTCCTGGCCCTGGGGTGATTCAGGGCAAAGGGATAACGTCCCAGATGGCAGGAGCCTGGTTAAAGGAGGTGGGTGGGTGTTTGGATTGGCACTGGTTGGTTGCTTTCTCTGTGAGTAGCTAGCCCATGGTCAGCAAGGCCCCAGATGCCAGGGCGTCAAGAAAGCAGAAAGGAAGAAAATTTGTGAATACATCAAAAAGTTAGTGGAAAAATTCATTATGTTTCGATTCTATTTTTCCATGAACTTTTTGAAGTACTCTAATATGGTTGCTAAGATGTTCCCAATTTGTCTGTGAGGACAGTGCCCTGCTCCAGCATAACTATGCCATGCTTTTGGCATTTATTTAGCCATTGATCTGAGCTTTTCTCACTTATTAAAAATGCAGGTTTCTAGGACACTCTCTAGAACTTCAGAGGCTAAGAGGCCAAGGAAGAGGGCAGTGAACACGTGGGAGGTGGGATGCAAGCCCCCTCGTGTGAGGCCCCTGAGTGTGACAAGCAGCCAAGGGCCACAGGCGGTGTGCCAGCCTCCTCACTGCAGGGACAGTCCTGCGGAAAGCCTCCTTCCTGGAGCAGGTTTTCTAATTCCTACAACCACTATGGAAAACAGTATAGAGGTTTCTCAAACAACTACAGATAGATCTTCCATACGATCCAGCAATCACTCTGCTGGATATATACTCAGAGGAATGGAAATCATCATGTCGATGAGATACCTGCAGTCCCATGTTCATTGCAGCTCTGTTCACAATGGCCAACATATGGAGCCAACCTAAATGTCCATCAATGGACGACTGGATAAGGAAACTGTGGTTTCCACAGTATACACAATGGAATACTACTCTGCCATAAAAAAGAATGAAATACTCCCAGTTGCGACAACATGGATGAACCTGGAGAAACTTATGTTGAGTGAAATAAGCAAAGCACAGAGGGATAAATACCACATGTGCTCACTCATGTGTGGGAGCTAAGAGAGAAAGAAGGAAGGAAAGAAAGACCACAGTGTTGCGTTGGTCTAACAGAGGGAGGGGACATTCCTAGGTCTACAAGGCGGGTGGGGAGGGACGTTGGGGGATAATTGGATGGAGACATGATGTACAAAATAATTTCTGGTAATGAGTATGCCCCCAGTATGAACCTGTCCCTCCCATCATGGGCACAAGGGGTGACAATTAGCTTTGTATCTCATGAATATTCTTAATAAATATAAAATAATAATAAGAAGAAGAAAATAATTCCTCAGGGAAGGGAATTTGACTTTCAATTGCCTGACGTTTGTTCTTAAAGCCTTTCCTGACAAGTTGGAATATCATGCTTTCACGAGCACCGTGGTAAGTGTTCCAGGTTTCCAGGAAGGGGTGTGACCAGAGAGAATGTCAACTCTGAATCGTCATCCGCGCTCCCAGCACAGCACGGCCGCTGATGCAGGGTCACCCTCGGGCCACTGAGCCCGTGAGAATGAGTCTGGTAGAGCAGAACAGACAAGACCTGTGTAGAACCTCTGCTGTGACTGCCCAGTTCTCTTCTCTGTGAAAAAGCAATCACAGGCAATAAAGGATGACATGGACTTGTCGCATGCCCCTCTCTTCTGAGTAACTTCCCTAAAATCTGGAAAAGAAGAAAACAACAGCCAGAATGAGAATCATGACGTCCTCACTGATGGCTAGCATGACACCCGTCCCCTTGACTTGCCACCATGGTCAGAAAAGAAGGTGGGTCAGACTAGTGCCAGGGCGACAGTGCAGCACCTGCCTGAATCTGCCATCTCCTGCCTAAAATTTTGCTGGTGTTGAGGCTCCAGGAAATATGATATCAGCACGAGTATTTCTTTTTCTTCCTCAATTCATACACCTAGAGATCTGGTATGAGGGCTTCTCACTGAAAATTTCGTGTAAGTTTTTCCTTCCGTCCCCACCATCCCTAGACCATACAGCCAAACTGGCAGCAGGATGCTCCGACATGCAAGGGACCCTGAAATGCTACCCCTCTGTGGGGGAGGCAGAGCAGGAGGAGATAAAAAGGAGTAAATGTATCACTAGATCGGCTTCCTTGATTTCTCAGAGCCAGGAAAGACTTCCCACCAGGACACTGGTGCAGCTTTGCGTCCTGACTAAGCATATAGCTTCAACAAGCTCTGAGACAAATGGCTCAAATTCCACCTCATCCACTAGTTGTGTAACCTTGGCCAAGTGACTCACCTCTTGGTGTCTATGTTTCTACATCTGAGGATCTGGAACTAGTAGCATAGCCACCTCAGAGGGCAGCGTGAGGGCTGCATGCAGCCAGGCGTGTGGCAGCTCTTAGCAGAGTGTCCAGCTCACAAACGGTCCTCACATCTCAGATGGAGCAAAGGGTCCTGCGATCTGCCCTGTCATCAGGGCTGAGGGCACAGAGCATTCTCTGGATAAGGGCATGTGGGCCATTTTCCCTTGGCTCCCTCTGCCTCCTGACTGACTCTAATGCTTCCCCATGGGTCCCCCCTCCATAGCATGTGTGCCCCTTCCTCTTGGAAACTATGAGTAACAAACTAGATATATTTTTTTTCTTAACAGATACATATTTTTTCTTTTTTAAATTCTTTTTGTTATTATTAGCATATTCATCATTACAAATTGTAATCCTTCCCCATGCCCACCACCCAACCTATCACTCCCCAACCCCCCCCTCCCTCCCCCCCAGCACTAGTATCCTTAGGTTTGACCTCTCCGTCTGAAAGTTCAAGGCACTACTGTGGTCTTTCTTTCTTTCTTTCCTTCTTTCTTTCTTTCTTTCCTTCTTTCTTTTTCTTTCTTTCTTTCTTTCTTTCTTTCTTTCTTTCTTTCTTTCTTTCTTTCTTTCTTTCTTTCTTTCTTTCTTTCTTTCT
>NW_007728274.1:285836-295249 GCF_000696425.1 Galeopterus variegatus | reverse complement strand
TTCCTTCCTTCCTTCCTTCCTTCCTTCCTTCCTTCCTTCCTTCCTTCCTTCCTTCTTTCCTTCCTTCCTTCCTTCTTTCCTTCCTTCCTTCTTTCTTAGCACCCAGTTATGAGTGAGAACATGTGGTATGTCTCTTTCCTTGTATAGTTTATTTCATGTAACATAATTTTCTCCAGACTCATCCATGTTGCTGCAAATGGCAGAATTTCATTCTTTTTTATGGCAGAGTAGTATTCCATTGTGAATATACACCACATTTTCCTTATCCAGTGGTCTGTCAATGGACATTTAGGTTGGTCCATATTTTGGCTATTGTAAATAGAGCTATGAGCTGTGATGAACATGGGAGTGCAGGCATCCCTTCAACATGATGATTTCCATTCCTTTGGATATATACCCAGTAGTGGGATTGCTGGATCGTATGGTAGTTCTCTCTGTAGTTGTTTGAGGAAACTCCATACTGTTTTCCATAATGGCTGTGCTAATTGCAGTCCCACCAATGGTGTAGAAAAGTTTCCCTTTCCCCACATCCTCACCAGCATTTGTTATTCTTGATCTCTTTAATAATGGCTAGTCTAACTGGGGTGATATGATATCTCAATGTGGTTTTGATTTGCATTTCCCTGATGATTAGTGATGCTGAGCATTTTTTCATGTACCTGTTGGCCATTTATATATCTTGCTTTGAAAAATGTCTATTCATCTCCTTTGCCTATTTTCAATTGGATTATTTGTTTTTTTTACTATTTAGTTGTTTGAGTTCTTTATATATTCTGTATATTAATCCCTTGTCAGATGTATGGTTTGCAAATACTTTCTCCCACTCTGTAGGTCGTCTTTCTGTTGATCATTTCCTTTGCTATGCAGAAGATTTTTAGTTTGATATAATCTCATTTGTTTATTTTTTCTTTTCTTGCCTGTGATTTTGGGGTCTTATTTGTAAAGTCTTTGTCCAGTCCTACTTCCTAGAGTGTTTCTCCTCTGTTTTCTTTTAGTAATTTTATAGCTTGGGGTCTTATATTTAAGTCTTTAATCCATTTTGAGTTGATTTTGGTATATGATGAGAGGTACAAGTCCAGTTTCATTCTTCTGCATATCGACGTCCAATTTTCCCAGCACCATTTATTGAACAGGCAGTCTTTTCCCCAATGTGTGTTCTTCTTGCCTTTTTCAAAGATCAGATGCAAACTATCTTTTCAATGGCAGTCACCTCCTGAGTTGTTGGTCCTGGCACACCTAAATAACAATAAAACCTGTATTTTAAAATCTGGGCACTGAGAATTCAAACAGAAAGAAGATAGCATCTCATGGCCTTTTAAATCAGAGGCTCATTAAGGAGCCAGCCAGTCAGTCTGTTACCCTGAGCTAATTTCTAAAGGGCATCACTAGAATAACTCACAAGTATAGTGTATGGGTCATCCCAGGATTCCCCATGTGGCAGAATATAAACCTGCTCTCTTCCTCCAAAACAGACGCCATCCTAAGCAGGGTTGGTTTCTCCTGAGGCCTCTCTCCTTGGCTTACAGATGGCCACCTTCTCCCTGTGTCCTCACAGGGTCTTTCCTCTGTGAGTGCACATCCCAGATATCTCTTTGGATGTCCAAATTGCCTCTTCATATAAGGAAACCAATCAGACTAGATTAAGGCCCACCCTAATATCCTCATTTTAAATTAATTGCCTCTTTAAAGGCCCAATCTCGAAACACAATCACATTCTGAGGTGCTGGGGCCTAGGACTTCAACACACACATTGGGTGTTGGGGGGACACAATTCAATCCAAAGCAATTCGTAACATGAACATCAGGCAGGCCAGTATACTGGCAGAAGGCCTGTGCAGTCATTTATAAGGTGAGTGACCTCAGATGACTTCCTCACCCTCTCAGTGCCTCATTTTCCCCATCTGTACAAATGGGGTAATAGTATCTACTTTATAGAGACTTTTATGAGGGTAAAAAAGGCACTTAGAACAGTGACAGGCATTTGTTCAGCTCACCAAATGTTGCTATCATTGTAAGTATTATCATTTCAGTGGAATTGACCTCTGCCCTTAAAGAGCTGGGTCACTTATGCTGTCCAGCTTTGAGTGACAGCAGCACCATGAAGTGAGAGATACCTCCAAGGAGGCCAGAAATTAATTGTCTTACTTTGAACATAAAGAAAGATACTCTTTTAACTAATAGAAAATGAGTTTCTCGGGCCGGCCCGGTGGCGCACTGGATAAGTGCGCCGCTTGGGAAGCGCAGCGGCGCTCCCGCCCGAGGGTTCGGATCCCACATACAGACCGGTTCCCGCTCACTGGCTGAGCGAGGCGCGGGGGCAACGCCGAGGGTTGCAATCCCGTTGCCGGTCCCCGGTCCGGTACGGGGGCAACACTGAGGGTTGCGATCCGTTGCCGGACACGGAAAAAGACAAAAAGACAAAAAGACAAAAAAAAAAAAAAAAGAAAATGAGTTTCTCCTGCACTCATTTAATAGATGTGGAACAATCTGAGTATGTAAGGAACACCAGCTTTAGGAGAACCACATTTTAGCCACTAACAGGGTCCCACAGTCTCAGTTCAGTAAATGCATGCGACCGTTTTACCAAAAGCCTTGAGGACAGTCACTAATCCTACCAAGCATGGTGTTTGGGCATAATTTCAAGAAGGCTGGACTGGAATGTGAATGAAACTAACAAATTAATGGTAATGGACTCAATTAGGAAAGCAATGATAAAAAAAAAAAAAGAGGGGCAGTTAACATGGAACCTAAATCATAAGGGATTTTGTAAAGGAGGATTTGGAGGTATTTGTCCTGTACCGTCAACTGTACAGAGGCATTGCATTTGTGGACATATGCTGTCACTAGAGAGCTGTGCTTTTTATTCTAAGGACTAGGTGATTTGTCTGATCTTAATAAAGCCAGGAAAGTGGCTCCAATGTTTCCTGGATTTATGACCTTAAGAAAAATATTTAAATTCTCTAAGTTTTAGCTTCTTCAAGTGTAAAATAGGAATGATAATATCTTCCTTGCAAGTTTTCTGCAAAAATTAATGAAAGGGAATATAAAGCTCTGAGCAAATGGCAGATATGTTTATTGTTGTTATTATTATAATTATAATTGTTATTCATCTTCTTTTGCCCAAGTTCCACACCAAGAAACAACTTTATAATCATTAGTTTAGCTTACAGAAACACAGATGCCACAACACAGACCACCTTTATATCAGATACAGGTATTGTCTCTGCTGCAGATACTTACTCATTAATTAGCTTCCCAGTATACACTCTAGATTCTTGTGAGTTTGGTTAGTTAAATCAGTCTGGCCAATTCTGGAGCACTAGTAAAACTAAATTGAAATAGATGTAAATTTGAGGAACAGACTCTGGAGCATCCCATGGGACTGCCATCTGGTGAGGCCTTTCCTAAGCAGCTGGCCATCGCAGCTGTCCTGCCTGATGGTACTGCCATATCCTAGCATCTGATTGCAGCCTACAAAGGGCAAGAAAGCTAGAGTTGGAGGTAAAGCCATTGTGTTTGCATCCCCCCTTATAACACTGAGTACACTTTCTGAGACCAAGTGAAGGAAATTATTACAGTAGCTTTCATTCAAAAACACCTTTAAGTGTAGCATATTGTCTGATTCCAACATCGACCTCATGGGTGTAGGAAAGGACAATGAATCACCGTCTTTCTTTCATAAGAAGGGAAACTGAAACTTTGAGAAGTTAGAAGTCTTACCCAAAGTCATACAGTTATTATTGGGTAAAGTCAACTTCTACACAGATCATTCCATGCTAACCTCTTGTAGAATAATATAAGACGACATTTACACCAGACTTGGCCAGCTTATTAAGTAGTACATTTTTAGAGAAAACTTTTCTATTGCAATCATTTCTGATACTGTAGTAAAAAGTTTTAATGGCTGATAAAACTTCGTACTGTAAAAAAGAGTAGGGAAAGTAATATATTTTATAGTAAATTGGATAAATGAGGCTGAACCCTTGACCTTAAAAAGAGGTTCTGGCAATAGCTGGGTAGTTACTATTGGACCAATCTTCCCACAAATAACAACTATAAACTCTGAACTAAATATAAAAACAATAACCTGAAGGCAGTACAGAACAAACAAAATCAGGAATATACTAGAAGGGAATCAAAACGTGGAAGAAGGAAACATGGTGAGTTTCCCATTTTTATGGTTTTTAGCCTTGAGGGGAGGTCTCAATCCATACCGTGTGGGGTGTCTAAACCAGAGATTGAAAAATAATTTGTTTAAGTCATACTGGCTTGAAGAATAAGAGAACTGAGATTGAGAAGAACAAGCAGCTGGAAAATGAAGAGAGAAATCTCAGAAAGGAGAGAAGCAAGGAACCAAATTGTGTGTGTAAACATTGCCCACATTCTTTGCCAACCTCTGATTCACACTTGCACAGCCCAACTCCAGGCTAGAGTTTGCCGCTTGACTTCAGTTAACTGCCTGACAAAATAAAACATCAATGCTTTTTGTAACAGAATCTAGAATCTATGTAATAGATCATTTGCAATTTAGGGCACATTCCAAAATTATTTGACAGACAAAGAAATAGGAAAACATGACCCATACTTAAAAGACAATTAGCATTCTTTTTTATGGCTGAGTGGAATTCCATTGTGTATGTATACCACATTTTCCTTATCCAGTCATCCACTGATGTACATTTAGGTTGGTTGCATATCTTGGCTATTGTAAATAGAGCTGTGATGAACATGGGAGTACAGGTATCCCTTCACCATGATGATTTCCATTCATCTGGGTATATGCCCAGTAGTGGGATTTCTGGATCATGTGATAGCCCTATTTGTAGTTGTTTGGGAAACCTCACTACTGTTTTCCATAATGGCTTTACTAAGTTAAAGTCCCACCAACAGTGTAGAAGAGTTGAAATTCTGCCATTCACAGCAACATGGATGAACTTGGAGAAAATTATATTAAGTGAAATAAGCCAGACACAGAAAAAGAAATACTGTATGTCCTCACTCATAAGTGGTAGCTAAGAAACAAAGAAAGAAAGACCATAATAAAATGTTGAACTTTCAGAAGGAGAGAACGGACTACTGTCAGTAGAGATGAGAAGAGGGGAGGAGGAGAGTAATTGGGTAAAGGACACAAAAAGTAATTATGATTTGTAATGATGAACATGCTATTATTATTGATTTGATCATCATATACCGTACACCAATACTGATAGTCAACTCTGTACCCCATAAATATGTATAAATAAAAATAATAAAAACAATATTTAAAGTACTAAAATCAACAATCCTTACCTTAGCTGCAATATCACTAAGATAAAATTTTGTATTGATATTGGTATTTTTATTTAATAAAAGAAACCTCATGTTTAAAAAAGAGGACAATTGACAGATACTCTGAGAAGATCTAAAGGTTGGAATTAACAAAGATTATAAAGCAGCTATTCTAGCTATGCTGTAGGACATAAAAGAAAATACATTCGTAATTAATGCAAAGAGTTAAAATCTTGGCAGAGAAATAGAAACTATCAAAAAAAAGAGAACAAAATGTAAATTCTAAGACTGAAAGTTTAAGACCTGAAATTTTAAATTGGATGTGCTTAAGAGCAGATTGAAGATGTCGGAATAAACAAGGAGATAAAGACAGGAACTGTGCGAGTCAGTCAGCGCCATTGGTTAGTGTGGTGCTGATAACACCAAGGTCCAGAGTTTGACCCCTGTACCAGCCAGCCACTAAAAAAAAAAGTTAACTAAAAATAGAAATTATCAATCTGAAAAACAGAGAAAAAAGATATTTTAAAAAGTGAACAGAACCTAAGGGAACTATGAGACCCCCAGATAAAAATAGGACCTAGCCGTTCATCAGTACTGGTGATCATACATAATTGTTCCAAGACGATCAGTTAACCAATGCCCAAAGATGAGACTAATCCCTCACTCATTGAAAGATAATAAGTCTGGATGATCTCATTAGACATAATGCAAGACACCCATAAATTTCCAGTAACACTAAGAAATCAGGCCATAATGGCAAGAAAAGCTCAGAAATACAGAACATGTGAAAGTTGGAGACTATATCATTTCTTGGAAATACTTGAAGATTCAAAAACTAAAAGCCTTGTGAAAGACATGGACTTACACGTCTCATTAATGTAAAAAGAAAAACTGAATTATAAAAAAGGGACTAAGCCTTTTTATAGAGGCTCATACTTAAGTCTTGGCCTGTGTAGTATGGGCTGGATCCTGGCCAAGAATCAGTTGCTCCCATACTGTTTTCCATAACAGCTGTGCTAATTTACAGTCCCACCAACAGTGTAGAAGAGTTCCCCTTTCCCTGCATCCTCGCCAGCATTTGTTATTCTTGGTCTTTTTAATAATGCTCAGTCTAACTGGGGTGAGATGATACGTCAATGTGGTTTTGATTTGCATTTCCCTGATGACTAGTGATGCTGATCATTTTTTCACATACCTGTTGGCCATTTGTATGTCTTCCTTTGAAAAGTGTCTATTCATCTCCTTTGCCCATTTTTTAAATGGATTATTTGTTTTTTTACTGTATAGTACCTGCACTCCCGTGTTCATTGCAGCTCTATTTACAATAGCCAAGATATGGAACCAACCTAAATGTCTGTCAACAGACAACTGGATACAGAAAATGTGGTATATGTACACAATGGAATACTACTCAGCCCTAAAAAAGGATGAAATTCTGCCATTGGCAGCAACATGGATGAGTCTGGAGAAAATTATGTTAAATGAAATAAGCCAAACTAGGAAAGAGAAATACTGCATGTTCTCACTTATAACTGGAAGGAAGGAAGGAAGGAAGGAAGGAAGGAAGGAAGGAAGGAAGGAAGGAAGAAAGGAAGGGGAAAGAAAGAAAGAAAGAAAAAGAAAGAAAAGACCACAACAATTCATTGAACTTTTAGAAGGACAGAACAAACCTAAGGTTATTGGAGATGGGGGAGAGGAGGGATGGGGGTTGGGGGAGGGATAGGTCGGGTAAAGGGCATAAAAAAAAATCATGATTTGTAATAATGAATATGCTAATAATAATAATTAATTTAAAAAAAATAATCAGTTGCTTGCCAACCAGATCCTGCACATCTCTGCAACCCTAGGAAGGCAACCCCAGAAAGACAAAAGAAATCAAATAAATAAATAAATGTATATATTCATGGTATTAACACATTTATAACTGGTATTAGGAAACATACTCATTTTTGCAATTATTGCTATATTTCAGTGCATTTTTTCCTGCTTTCTAAGGTATATGAAGTGTTAGATTACATTTGTGATTTTATTTGATGTTTACAAGAGTTTGATTAAATAAGTTTACAATCAATGCTTAAGCATTTGGGTAATTTAATTTGTTAAATGTGTAAGCTTTGATTTATTTGTCTCAAAGAGCATGTAAGCACTTAGAAGAATATTAATTATTTATGCTTGATGTTCGAAGGGATGTTAATTGTTCTATAGCAAATGTGGACAAGAAGGAAATGGATATTTTATGCATATTTTTATAATATTATACTGCATACTACTCAAATATCAACTTAAGAGATTTTTAACTTAGTATTCTAAGTTCCATTTTCAGAAAATCAGACTTAACCCTGTTCTGACAAGAGTAGTCATAGAATATTGTCTCAACAACTAGAGCTGCAGATCAAGGAAAAAGGTCATTTTTGCATTCTTGTCTGAGATTCATGCCCCATGAGAAACATGTTTGATGTCCAATCATTTTTTCTTTGAATGGCCATATCTAACTTCATCTGTTAGACTGGCAAAGGGTCCACACACAAGAAAATAACCAGGTTTCAGTGAAAATAAATACCAAAATAAGAAGACCAAAAAAACAGATCCTTCAAACTGGCTGCAAATGTTATTTCTCCCTACACATAGCTTTTTTTTTTTTTTTACATGATTTTTTTACCTTTATTTACCAGTTTGCAGAATACTGTGAGCCCTAGCAGTATCCAAAAGAGATTAATAAGTGAGAATTTTTTTACTATCATAAACTTACAAATTTTAACATGATTTACTGCAGTCATTATTCTTTTTGACGGTCAAATTGCCTTTGCATGTCTCTTGTGTCCTATGGAGATGACCCTAGTAAATTTTTTAATTGGGGTAAAATGTACATAACATAAAATTTGCCATTTTAACCATTTTTAAGTGCACAGCACAGTGGTATTAAGTACATGCATATACAGTCAGCCCTCTATATCTGCAGGTTTTGCATTTGTAGATTCAACCAACTGCAGATCAAAACTCAGGGATACAGAAGACCCACTGTACATATTTTCCAACTGCAGCTGGTTGAATCTACAGACATGGAATTTGCAGATATGGAATGCTGTACTATGCCGTTTTATATAAGGGACCTGAGCATCTGCAGATTTGCTACCTGCGGGGGTCCTAAAACCAATCCCTACAGATAAGGATTGCTGACTGCAGTCAATGCACCCATCCCCATCATTCATCTCCAGAATTTTTTTTCATCTTCCCACACTGAAACTCTGTACCCATTAAACAATAACTCCCCATTTCCCCTTCTCCCACCCCTGGTAATCATCTACTCTAGGTGCCTCATATAAGTGGAATCATACAGTATTTATCTTTTTGTGAGTGGCTTATTTCACTGAGCATAATGTCCTCAAGGTTCATCCATGGTGTAGCATGTGTTGGAATTTCCTTCCTTTTTAAGGCTGAATAATATTTCATTGTACGTAGATACCATATTTTGTGTATCCATTCATCTTTTGATGGACACTTGAGTTCCATCTTTTGGCAGTTGTGAATATGTCACTATGAACATGGGTGTACAAATATCTCTTTGAGATCCTGCTTTGAATTTTTTGGGCTATATATCCAGAAGTAGAATTTCTGGATTATATGATAATTCTATATTTAAGTTTTTGAGGAACTGATATACTGTTTTCTATAGCACATGCACCATTTACTATTTCTACCAGCTGTGCCCAAGAGTTCCAATTTCTCCACATCCTCACCAACATTTATTTTCAGGGGTTTTTGTTGTTGTTGTTTGTTTGTTTGTTAGTAACAGCCATCCTAAAAGGTCATTTTTGCATGCCTGGCTGAGATTAATGCCCCACAAGAGCACATTTGATGTCTGATTTTTTTTTTTTTTTTTTGTAATTCCCATATCTAAGCTTATGTGTTAGGCTAGCAAGGGGCCCACAGAAGGTAATGGAGAGTAGCTGCTTCATGGGTACAGTTTCTTTTGGGAGTGATGAAAATGTCTTGGCACTAGATAGAGGTCATTGTTGCACAACATTGAAAATGTACTAAAGGCAACTTAAATGTATACCTTAAAATAGCTAATGGTTATATTTGTGTTATGTGAAGTTTACCTCCATTTTTTTTTTTTTCCTTTTTGTCTTTTTTTTTCGTGACCA
>NW_007728274.1:281724-283983 GCF_000696425.1 Galeopterus variegatus | reverse complement strand
AAAATATATATATATATATATATATATATATATATATATATATATCTCACAAGGCACACAAAGAAACAGAGAAGTATTGTCCAATCAGAAAAAAATAAAACTCCAGAAGCCAACTCTAAAGAAACACATGTCTAGGAACAAAGAACTTAAAATAATTGTCATAAAGATGCTCAATGAGACAAAAAGAGAGATAAGATAGACAAGTAAACAAAATCAAGAAAACCATGTATGAACAAAATGAAAATATCAACAAATAGAAAATATTTTTTAAAATAACAGAACTTCTGAAGCTGAAAAATACAATAACTTGAACTGAGAAGTTTACCAGCAGGTTTAACAGAAGACTTTATCAGGCAGAAGAAAGAACTGGTGAACTTGAACACATATAATTTGAAATGGAGCAAGAGGAGCAAAAAGAATAAAGAAAAGGAAGAAAGCTGAAGGGATTTACAGAACACTATCAAGCAGACCAAATACATATTATGGGAGTTCAAGAAGGATAAAAGAGAGAGAGAAAAGGGTGGAGAGCTTATTTGAAGAAATAATGGTGAAAACTTCCCAAATCTGAGGAAAGAACTGGACATACAAATTCAACCTAAGGAATTTCAACCAGGATAAATCAAAAACACCCACACTGAGACACATTATAATCAAACAGGTAAAAGTCAAAGACAAATAGAAGATTATTCATCCTAAAATTAATATGAAATGTCAAGGGACCCCCAAACTCCCAAAAGAATTTTTATAAAGAAGAACAAAGTTGGAGGACTCATACATCCTGGTTTNCGCTTCCCAAGCGGCGCACTATAGCAGTGCGCCACCGGGCCGGGCCCAACCTCCATTTTTTTTAAAACTCAGTGAAAGGTGGAAACTCAGTCACTGCTGAATAAGTAAGAAAGAGTTTTCGAGAAAAAAAATTCAAGCAGGAAGTTTGAAGATGCAATCAATAGTGACATGACTATAGTAGTAAGCTAAAATATTCAACCTGTTTTGCGATATTTTACTGAGATGAGGGGAAATACTAGAATAGTGAATAACTTCTCCATGATCCATCCAAATTCTCAATTTAATTTTAGATATGTGAAACCAAAAGGGTAAATAAAAATCAAAACAGCCAGTAACTTAACTATGTAGACCTAAATACCAGACTTTAAAAATAATAATAATAAATAGAATATCACCTAAGCCATTATCACATTCAGGTCACTTGTTTCTCTCCGAACATGGGACTGAATTTTACTGGCTTTCATGGCTAAAGTGAAATTTCCTCTCAGAATTTTATCAATATTTCCCCTGTCAAGTAATCAAAGTAATTAAACAATAGTAAGTGTAATTTGCCTAACAGATTGGCAAAATATTAAGATTGCTAATAGCTGATATTGGTCATGTGTGGAGCAACATGCTGTTATGCAGTGATGATAGTAGTGTAAATAAAATCAGCTTCTCCTGGGGGTAAGTTAGCATTGTGTAATCCATTTTATAATGTGCATATCCTCTTGCCCAGCAATTTTATTTCTGCAATGTTATCCTAAGGAAATAACTGGAAAAACATATAAAGTTGTATGAATAAATATGTTCATCACAGTGTGATTAAAAACAGTAAAAAACTGGAAAGCATGTTTTCTTAATTCTTAATAGAGAATTCATTATATAAATTATGGTATAGCCATACAATAAAATGTCGCTATGCAGATCTAAAATTAATAGTGAAGATAAATATTATTGTAAAGAAAATGCCCGTGGTATGTTTTTTTAAAAAGATTTTTTTAAATGTGCAATATAAACACATTTATATATATGCATAAAAAATATTAAAAACACACATGAAAATGTTAACAAGAATGCCAGCAAGATGGAGAAGCAGGAAGCTTCAGGCGCTTATTCCCCCACAGTAACTGGTATTTGCCTCACCTGACTTGGACTACTGATAGGACTAGCAGCCTTGCCTGGAAGCTGCTGAGAAGGGACAGATAACCACAGCATGTTAGAGCTGCAGTTCTGCAGGCAGACATCAGGTGAAGCATGAGATTACAGGCTTCTGAGAAGAAGTACGGATAAGCTGCTTAGGAAATTGTAGGTGACTAAAAGTACACACAAGTCCAGAGAAGACACATCCTCAAAAAAGACTGTATAGGTCCTAAAATCTGGAGCAGGGTTCATCAGTGAAGGTTTTCCCCTTCATGAAGCCAGTCCATAAAGACTTGAAGAGGTAATTGTTTTCTTCAAATACTGGAGTCTCAACCAAAATATATATATATA
>NW_007728274.1:278536-280050 GCF_000696425.1 Galeopterus variegatus | reverse complement strand
TTTATTTTACAAAGTCAACAAGCAAAACACCTTGAGCATCTCAAAAAACTTTTACCATGACCTTTACTTTTGATTGGTCCACTTTTGCTTTGAGTGGACCACTTCCACCTCTTGGTAGCCATGGCTTTGATTATGCTTTGCCTTCAAAATTGCATTGGTTAAGCCATGTTACATCTCCTGTCACAATTCTTTGAAGAAATGCTTCAGAATCGTGATCCCTTTGATTTAAATTTCCATTGAACGCTCTGCTCTTGTTGGCAGCTGACCTAGGCACACCAGTCTTGGCCCCTATCAAGCAGAAAGTTTGCTCAGCTGTAATTTTTCACCCAGAATTGTGTAACCTGAACTTATTTAGATGACTAGAGAGTTGGCTATTGTATCTGCCGTTAATTGTTGGTCCTTTCAATTATGGCACAAACAAAATTAATTTTTTCTTTGCAAATTGATGTGGATAGTCTATTACCATGAGCTTCGTCTTCAACTTTACCTTGTCCCTTCTTAAAATGAGTTATCCATTTGTAAACTGCTGATTTCTTTGCAACATTGTCCCATAAACTTTGTGTGAAGCATCAATGATTTCACAGTCCTTCCAGTCAAACTTCATCATAAATTTGATATTTGTTCTTTCTTCAATTTTAGCAGAATTCCTGTTGCTATGATAATAGCTCTTGTCAAGCCAATGTCTTACTCTGCTTAGTCCCTCAAACTAGATCCTGTTTAGACATGTTATAACAAGTTATTACAAGTTTATCTTGGTGCAAAACATTTTGTGATCCATGCATAGTTTTTTCATAATACAGATTTTCCATGAACTTTTTGAATACCCCTCAGAGAATAGAGAGCCTGGGAATAAACACTTGCATGAGTAGAACAGAGAACCCAGAAGTCAACTCTTCCACAAAGGTTTCAAGACAACTCGCTGGAAGAAGTACATAGTTTTCAACCAATGCAGTTGTAAAAACTGGATATCCACATGCAAAATAATGAAGGTTGACTCTTACCTTGTACCATATACAAAAATTAGCTGAAAATTGATTAAAGACCTAAAACTGTAAAACACCTAGAAGAAAACATAGGGGGAAAGCTCCATGACATTGGACTTTGCCATGATTTTTTCAGATATGACACCAAAAGCACAGGCAATAAAAGCAAAATGAGACAAGTGGGACATCATACTTAAAATCTTTTGTTCATAAAGGACACAATCATAGAGTGAAAAGGTAATTTATTAAATGGGGAAAAAATATTGCCAATCATATATTTGGTAAGGGGTAATATGGCACGGTCGACACCATGGCAGGATCCTAAAGGAATCAGCTTGGGCTGTCCTCTCCGAGTTGGCAAGGCCACCGGAGGGAGAGCTGTTGGCAAGACCACAGCTATGAGCACTTGCTGCAACTGTAAGGATTTCTGCCTCGGCATAGTGGTACTGCTTTTACTCTCTCTTTTGACATTTTGGTCAGCATGGCAGTTTCCTGAGTTTCCAAAAGATGCAGAAAATGACACACAAACAG
>NW_007728274.1:275328-276730 GCF_000696425.1 Galeopterus variegatus | reverse complement strand
CCAGCTGCAACACGCTGACAGCCCACAGAGAGAGAACGTGCATATTGATGCACTGAGGTCTTCGTCTGTGTTTGTTATTTCTACGACCCTCTCCTTCCCTTTTCAGGTACCCACCCCTTGCTGAAGCTGGTCTTCAGCACTAATATTCAGAATATATAAAGATCCTGTTTAGGCAACTCAACAAGAAAAAAATTAAATAACCCAATTTGAAAGTGTACAAACGACTTGAATAGGCAGTTCTCCAAAAGAGATATACAAATGGCCAACAAGCATATGAAAGGATGTTCAACATCACTAATCATCAAAGAATGCAAATCAAAACCACAATGAGGTATCACCTCATATCCATTAAGATGCCTACTATCCAAAAACAAACAAACAAAAACAGAAAACAATGTGTTGGCAAGGATGTGGAGAAACTGAAACCATTGTGCAATATTGGTGGTATTGTAAAATGGTGCAGCCACTTATAGAAAATGGTATGGAGGTTCCTCAAAAAATTAAAAATAGAATTATCATATGATTTAGCAATTGCACTTTTGGCCATATATCCCAAAGAATTGAAATCAAGGTCTCAATGAGATATCTGCATACCCATGTTCATTGTAGCATTACTCACAATAGACAAGAGTTGGAAACAGCCCCAAGTGTCCATCAACGGATAAATGGATAAACAAAATGTGGTATATATACAATTCAGCCTTAAAAAGGAAGGTAATTCTATTACATGCTACAACATGGATGAACCTAGAAGACATGTTAAATGAAATAACCAGTCAGAAAAAGGCAAATACTATAAGATTCCACGAGCGGCGCACTATCCAGTGCGCCACCGGGCCGGCCCAAGATTCCACTTTTAAGAGGTACCTATGTAGTCAAATTCATAAAAACAGAAAATAGAATGATATAGAGTGATAGTTACCAGGGGCTGGGGGAAGGGTGAAAAAGGGAGTTGCTGTTTAATGGGTACAGAGTTTCAGATTTGCAAGATGAAAAGGTTTTGGAGATTTGTTTTACAACAATGTAAATGTACTTAATAGTACTTAACCATACACTTCAAAAATGGATAAGATGGTAAATTTTATATTATGTGTTTTTTATGATAAAAAATAAATACAAATTTTAAAATGTTAATAAGATTTCTCTCAGGATGATGGGGTTAAAGGTATATTTCACTTTTACTTTACACCTTTTTGTATTCTCTGAATTTACTTCAATTAACATGTTTTATTTTCATTACCAGAAAAAAATGAAACTAAGTTCATTTTGAGAAAGAGTCTAATGAAGGAAAAATTGAAATGAAAATATTTTTTTAAAAAAAACAAACTCCAGGGCAAAGACGCTAATGAACTTGGCTTGGGTAGGATATCTCAGCTGAATTTATGGGCTCTGGCCACCAGAT
>NW_007728274.1:266410-274153 GCF_000696425.1 Galeopterus variegatus | reverse complement strand
CCCTAGAACAGAGGTTCTCAAACAAAGGAAACATGTTAGAAATTCAGATTCCTTGGCTTCAGCCCAGACAGTCTGATTTAGTAGTATGAGGTCAAGGAATCTAAATTTTTAACAATCATGTCCTAAGTGATCCTGGCAAAAGTGATGAAAGAGTGAGTAGGCTAGAAAAAGACCTAAGAAAGGATTGCACCATTTATAATTTACTTATAGTAAACGGTTTAGCAAGCCTGGAGTTAGTACAGTCCCTTAAAAAAAGAGTCCATCAGAGTATTTGTATCAAAATAGCCAATGGACACATGAAAAAACGCTCAACATCACTCAGCTTCAGGGAAATGCAAATCCAAACCACACTGAGATATCATCTCACCCCAGTTACACTGGTTATTATCAAAAANAAAAAAAAAAAGAAAAGAAAAAGATAGATAGATACAACAATCACAATAATTCCTTGAACTTTCAAATGGAGAGAACAGAACTGAGGCCACCAGAGGTGGGAAAGGGCGAGGGGAGGTTAGCAAGAAGCTGGTAAAGGGCCATAAGACATGTTTACAAGATAAAATTAAAAATGAAATAAAATAAAATAAAATAAAAAGAAGTATTTGTATCAAGATACATAATACTGAAAAATATTTAGACTTCAAGACATTGCTCCAACAGAGGTGATAACAACACGGCCTGTAGAGTGACACAGGACGAGAGTATTTGATTTCATTTTATTTTATGTATTATGTAAGCACATAATTTAAGGCTACTAAGGCAAGCTGCCCCAGAATCCCAGAACGAGAGGGGAAAGTTGCTGCTCACCAGAGTACTGTACTCTGGTATGAAGGAAACAGCTTCCTTCTTGCTGCTACCCAAAATAGAGTGGCTTCCCTTTTTAAGGACTCTCCTCCTTTACAGTCAAAACTTAAGAAGCTAAGAAATAAAGCAACAGTCCTATGACCTAATGGGAAAATCAAAATGCACTATAAAATGGATGAGGGGTAGGTTAAGCTCTCTTTTCTTTAGGAAGTCTTTCAGAATCCCTCAAAGCTCTCTGAATCCTTTCTGAAACAAAAGCTTTAAAAGAGAAAATTATAGTATATTGGCTTCCCAATGCACTCCAGAGTGTGCAGAAGTCCGAAGACTTAGGATTGGTGAAGATGACAAGTCACACATATTCACATTTTACATGGTAAATAAATGGAACAATAGTCCACAGTGGCAGAGCCATATTGCCCTTTTCTTACTTTACCCTTAGGTACAAATATATCACAAGCCAAAGAGCTGAGGTGGCAGAAGAGAGAGTGCAGACCTAACACTAGTAGAACAGGAAGCCATGCAGCTCTGAGACTTGAAGGAATTCTGGACTTCTGGGATCCGGAGGCTTGAAGAAGACCATTCCCTGGCCAGTTGTCTTTTGCTCAGGAGGCACCTCTGACGTGCCTGACCAGAGGGCAGAGGAGGACCAGAGGAGAAGAAGCTAGAGGCGGGCTCTCAGGGCTTGCTCCAGAGCTCCCAGATCTCTTTCTGCTGGGCCAGTCTTTCCAGAATAGCAAGAGACTGGGACTCAGCAGATATTCTGTGCAAGAATCGAAGTTATGCATTTGCCTGGACTTTCTTTGTATTGTCTCCGTTCAAAAGCTAAACATGGATTTGAGAGGAAATCATTGGATTTAAACAGTACATACTTAGAAAGGATTTATGTGAATCATATTTATATGTTCACTGTTCAAGTAATGGCCAGAGCTAAAGAGGTCAAGGCAAGAATAAGGATTATGTTATCTTCACTTACAAATTCTCTCTACCTAATTATCCTCCCTGGACTCAGCATTTTGAAAAGAAAACCAAGAAAAACCCACTTGTGCTTTTTTCTTTCTCACCACCGCACTCCCACCCCATTCTTCTACCTCAGAACAGACAACATCTGCAAAGGCTCCCCGAGAGACTTTCGAGCATCGGTCAGTTTCTAGGTAAGAGCACAATAGTTGCTCTCTTAAAGAACTTTCCTAATGTTTCCTCATATAATTCAGTTCATTCATTAGAAAAACACTCCACCAAAAGTGCCAGGAATTTTTTTCAATGTCACAGCAGAGCAGGGCTTAAAACGAAATAAGTCCTCAGCAGCGACAAGTGCTCCTTTCCCCGGATAGAATGAACAGCCAGAGGAATGTGTTAGATTTACTTCAGTGTTTAACCCTTTCACTCATCCCTGTTCACTGCTATAAACGTTTAGTCCCTGCTGAAGTCCAGCTCTGAAAAACTTTGACGGAATAAGCAGCAACTCCAGAGCTAGCTGGCTTGCATTCCTCTTAAACCAAGGGGGCGAAAGAACAAATTTAAAACTTGAAAATTAAAGAAATCATCAGGATAACACCACAGTCGTGTAGGATCTTTTCCTGGTCCCCACTTTGCTTCAGGGAGGTCATGATCAGCCCATTTGGAGTGATAGTAAAGTCATGTGTTCTTGTGTTTCTTAGATGTCTAAGAAACAAGTTTTTAACAGTCCTGGACTCAGATTCCAACTCTGCCCCTTGCCAATGTGTGACCTTGGGAAAGTTGCTTTTCCTCTGTAATTTCAGGTCTCTCATCTGTGGACTATGAACATATTGCAGAAGTTTTAATGTGGGATTAAACAAGATCACACATGTTAAACAGTGTCATGGTGCCTAGAACATCAAAACTACTCAATAAACCATAGTTGTTGCTATATTACTATTGTCAGTTATCACTAGCATTATTACTAGCCAGAGAATGGTATTTTCTAGAAATAGTTGCCTTAAAGAAGCAAACTGGATATCCATGTGTAGAAGAATGAAATTAGACCCATTCCTCTCACCATATACCAAAATCAACTCAAAATGGTTTAAAGACTTAAATATAAGACCCAAAACTCTAAAACTCCTGGAAGAAAACACAGGGGAGACACTTCAGAAAGTAGGACTGGGCAAAGGCTACATGAATAAGACCTCAAAAGCACAAGTACAAAAAGAAAAAAAATAAACAAATGGGATTGTATCAAACTAAAAATCTTCTGCACAGCAAAGGAAAGGATCAACATAGTGAAAAGACAACCTACAGAATGGAAGAATATATTTGCAAATTATGCATCCAACAAGGAATTAATATCCAGAATACACAAGGAACTCAAACATCTTAATAGTAAGAAACCAAATAATCCAATTAAAAAATGGGCAAAGGAGCTGAATAGACATTTCTCAAATGGCCAACAGGTACATGAAAAAATGTTCCACATCACTAATTGTCAGAGAAATGCAAATCAAAACCACATTGAGATATCATCTCACCCCAATTAGACTGGCTATTTATAAAAAAGGCAGAGAATAACAAATGCAGGTGAGGGTGTAGAAAAAGTGGAACCTTCCTACACTGTTGGTAGGAATGTAAATTAGTGCAGCCATGAGGGAAAACAGTACGGAGGTTCCTCAAACAAGTACAGATAGAACTATCATATGAACCAGTAATCTCACTACTAGGTATGTACCCAAAGGAATGGAAATCATCACGTCGAAGGGAAACCTGCACTCCCATGTTTACTGCAGCTCTATTTACTATAGCCAAGAGTTGGAACCAGCCTAAATGTCCATTAATGGACAACTGTATAAGGAAAATATGGTATATATACAATGGAATACTACTCAGCAATAAAAAAAGAATGAAATTCTGTCATGTACAGCAGCATGGATGAGCTTGGTGAAAATTATGTTAAATGAAGTAAGCCAGGCACAGGGAGAGAAATACCACATGTCCTCACTCATAGTAGGAGCAAAGAAAGGAAGAAAAGAAAAGAAACAATAATCATAATGATATGTCGAACTTTCAGAAGGAAAGAAAGAAACTGGNTGTAGAAAAAGTGGAACCTTCCTACACTGTTGGTAGGAATGTAAATTAGTGCAGCCATGAGGGAAAACAGTACGGAGGATCCTCAAACAAGTACAGATAGAACTATCATATGAACCAGTAATCTCACTACTAGGTATGTACCCAAAGGAATGGAAATCATCACGTCGAAGGGAAACCTGCACTCCCATGTTTACTGCAGCTCTATTTACTATAGCCAAGAGTTGGAACCAGCCTAAATGTCCATTAATGGACAACTGTATAAGGAAAATATGGTATATATACAATGGAATACTACTCAGCAATAAAAAAAGAATGAAATTCTGTCATGTACAGCAGCATGGATGAGCTTGGTGAAAATTATGTTAAATGAAGTAAGCCAGGCACAGGGAGAGAAATACCACATGTCCTCACTCATAAGTGGGAGCAAAGAAAGAAAGAAAAGAAAGAAGAAAGGAAGGAAAGAAAAGAAACAATAATCATAATGATATGTCGAACTTTCAGAAGGAAAGAAAGAAACTGGTTTCTAGAACTGGGAAAAGGGAGAGGAAGAGGGAGATACCAAGAAATGAGTTCATGGACACAAAACAGCTAGTTAGCAGAAATAAGCTCTATAGGTGTACGGTGGAGCTAGGCACCTATAATTAACAATAACTTACTGCCTGTTATCAAATGACTAGAAGAGAGGAGATGGAATGTCCTCAACACAAATAAATGATTATATTTTGTTATGATGAATATACTAATTATCCTGACTTGACCATCACATATTGTACATAGATATTGATACTCAACTCTGTACCCCACAGATATGTATAATCACTTACATTCCAATAAGAAAATTAGATAATTCACTTCTTAAATATTGGCTTAACTCAGAAAGCTAAGTAATTCAAAGGCTAAGTAATTGATATATCGATCATGATTATTTTACAAGTAACATATATCTTCAAATAAAATATCTATTCTAAAAGTTCATTTTAATTACAAAGTTATATTTAGTTTTGTATCCTCCCAAATTTTTATTTCTTCTCTCTCACTTACCTTAAATCTCAAATCTGGGGGAAATGGTTTTGATTTACCCTATGGTGCCAAAGTTTTTACAATTTACTCTTGGATCACAGAGATGTTTTGAGAATAAATAAAATTAAACCTGTAAAAAAAAAATTTTTTTTTAATGGGATCTGTATCCCAATAAGGTTCCAATGGATGATACACTCAACAGGGGCGATTGAGGAAAGATCAGGAAGACCCTATTTACCAAGGTGTGGGCAGAGTTAAGAGTGAGCAAAGGAGAACAGTAAAGCAGTCTTGGGCAGCAGCAGAAACCACTACTGCCTAGGGCGCTGCAGGGGCCAGAGGAGAAAGTGTCTGCAGCTCAGAGAGAGGGCTTCCTGGCAGGAGCTGTTACAGAGAAATGCAGAGACTCAAGGCTGGGCACGTAGGAGCCAGGGGAATGAATCAGCAGACCTTCCACTCCTCCCACTGATAGATTGCTAGGAAGCATAAGACTGAAGGAGTTTTGAGACCTTCCTAAGTAAAAGCAGGAGTTAGGAGACAGAGTGTGTGACAAATGATAGGAGAGTGAGCTGGGGCATGAGAGGGGGGAATATAAGCGTGAAACATAGAGCTGGTCCAGGTTACAAGGACCAAGTGTGGTCATCAGAGCAGTTGGCTGAGGGAGGCATGGAGGTGAAGGTCGTAGATGTTAAAGAAGTCGTGTCACCTAAGACAGCATCCCCAAACTGCACCAAGTGCAAGATGTGTTCAAGGCAAGCACAGTAACACTGGGCATCATTCAGACACTGTGTGTGTGCATTACCAGCTTGAGACAGTTCACAGTTTCAATGTTAGATCGTGCTTCTTCCCTTCAATGGCATTATATCTTTGCAAAGCTGAGTTTTCTACAACGTTGAGACAGAAAGCAAACAGCACAGGAAAACCAATGAGAACAGCAAATGAGGGCAGCAGTGCTCAATCACATTCCAAGGTCTAAGAAGTAGTGCGTCACCCAACAGGCACACACAACCCATTGTACTATTTAAGAGTAGAATAAAAATAGTATTTTTTTCAATTCATGTGTAATATTTTTTCAAATAGCTACTAAATTATTCAGGTTTGAATACGTACTAAGTTGTTTAGACCTAACCTTTTTTTTTTGTCCTTTTTGAGACCAGCTGCACCGTGCTCAGCCAGTGAGCGCTGTGAGCACACCGGTCATCCCTATATAGGATCTGAACCCGCGGCAGGAGCACTGCTGCGCTCCCAGCGTCGCACTCTCCTGAGTGTGCCACGGGCTCAGCCCTATAATGGTCTCTAATGATTCTTTTTGTTTCTGTGGTATCAGTTGAAATGTCTTTTTATCAGTTGAAAATGTCTCCTTTTTATTCTGATTTTTGTTATTTGAGCCCTCTCTCTTTTCTTAGTTTGCCTATCTAATGGCTTGTCTATTTTGTTTATCTTCTAAAAAAACAACTTTTTGTTTCATTGATCTTTTGTATTATTTTAGAGGTATCTGTTTCACTAAGTTCTGTTCTGATCTTAATTATTTCTTTCTGTCTACTAATTTGGGGTTGGATTGTCCTTGTTTTTCTAGTTCTTTGATTATTTGAAATCTTTCTATTCCTTTGATGTAGGCATTTATTGCAATTAACTTCCCTCTTGGTACTGTTTTTGCAGTATCTCACAGGTTTTGTATGATGTATCTTTATTTCATTAGTTCAAGAAATTTTTTGATTTCCTGTTTAATTTCTTCTTGGACACAAAGGTCATTCAGGAGCATGTTATTTAATTTTCATATATTTGTATAGTTTCCAGAGTTTTGTTTGTTATTGATTTCTAGTTTTAATCCATTGCAGTCTGAAAACATTTTTGAAATGATTTCAATTTTTTTTTTAATTTGCTGAGACTTGATTTGTGACCTAACATGTGGTCTACCTTGGAGAATGTTCTGTGTGCTGATGAGAATAACGTATATTCTTCAGTTGTTGGAAGAAATGTTCTGTCAATACCTGCCAGCTCTTGTTTATCTAAAGCATAGTTTAAATCCTGTGTTTCTCTGTTAATTTGTCATCTAGATGATCTGTCCAATGCTGAGAGAGGGGTGTTCAGGTCCCCCACTATTGTCATAGTGGGGTCTATCTCTTTCTTTAGTTCTAATACTGTTTGCTTTATGTATCTGGGTGTTCCAGTGTTGGGTTCATATATGTTTATGATTGTTATGTCTTCTTGCTTTGTCATTACATACTGGCCTTCTTGGTCTCTTTATGGTTCTTGGCTCAAAGTCTATTTTATCCAATAGAAGAATAGCTACTTCTGCTGGTCTTTGGTTTCCATTATGTGATATATCTCTTTCCATCCCTTCACTATTAGTCTGTATGTCTATACAGGTGAGGTGAGTCTCTTGAAGACAGCATGTAGTTGGGTCTAGCTTTTTAATCCAATTCATCAGTCTGTGTCTTTTGAGTGGGGAATTTAATCCATTTAAATATAGGGTTGTTATTAAAAGTATTGACTTACTCCTGACATTTTATAAATTTTCATTTGGATGTTTTAAGTATCTTTTGCTCTTTTCTTCCCCTTTTATTATTAGTCTTCCATATTCGTTGGTTCTTTGAGATGGTTAGATAAGTTTCTTTTTGTTCTACTGGTGGGTTTTGTTCTATCTTGTGTATTCATGGTAGTGATTATTGTTTTTCAGATTCCAAATGCAGTACTCCCTTGAGGATTTGTTGTAGGCCTGGTCGTGTGGTGGTGAAATTCCACAGTTTTGCTTGTCTGGGAAATAGACTATTTATCCCTCATTTCTGAAAGATAGCCTTGCTGGGTATAGTAGTCTTGGCTGGCAACTTTTTTTTTTTTTTTTTTTTTTTTTTTTTTTTTTTTTTTTTTTTTTTTTTTTTT
>NW_007728274.1:261065-265458 GCF_000696425.1 Galeopterus variegatus | reverse complement strand
GTTGCTCCCACGCCTCGCTCAGCCAGTGAGCGGGAGCCGGTCTGCACGTGGGATCCGAACCCTCGGACGGGAGCGCCGCTGCGCTTCCCAAGCGGCGCACTATCCAGTGCGCCACCGGGCCGGCCCTTGGCTGGCAACTTTTTTCTTTTCAGAAGGGTTGGTGACACTATGTTGATTCATCCAGGATTTGGGCAAGCTCTTGAGGTCTTGGAAGAAGCACCTGGAAGCCCTTTCACTCTTTGGCTGTGGTGGTTGACGTTGGGTGGGTGTGTTGGTACCCCAGCTAGCTTCCCATGACTCTTTGGGGTACACTGGTATATACTGGTGCTTCTCAATTTGAATAGGTGACCCTGGTAGGGTTTTCTCTTTCCTCTTTACTACAGGCAGAAGCTCTTCCTGGGACCTTGCTTCCCCCAGTTGGGAGGTGGGTTGGTGTTGATTGGGAATTTTCTCCCTTACTCTACTTGGGTATCCTGGGTTTCTGTACTGCCAGGGGGTTCCACATGTGTCTCTCCCCTGATCAAGGCAATACTGTGGGCTACACACGTACCTCCCACCCCAACATGTGCTACCACATATGGCAGTGTAATTTCCATTATGGTTTAGGTCACTGGGATCAGGGGTCTGCACATGCTCACCTCTTTCCCCAGGCTCCACTGGTGACTCTCCTTCTGTCTATGCCAACAAGTGGTCAGCAGGCCACCTATAAGATGGTGGTGGCTACTGGTGTGGCAGCAAGCTGCCCTTGTGGTGGCACTTGCTGTGGTGGTGGCTTTCGTGGACCACTCACACAGCACTGGTGTCTGCAGCAGTGGTGGCAAACATTGTTGCTGGTAAGGTTCCTGGGCCCACTGGTGCCATCAGGCAGGTGGGCAGGCAGGCAGATAGAGCCACTTCCCGGGGACTGGTGAGGTGGCCACACATCCTGGTGCCATCAGTTGGATAGGCAGATCTATCCTTTCTAATAATGCCTAATAGTCCTTAACATATTACCCTTTAATTTATTAAATCAACTTTTTTCCTGGTGGACATTCAGGAACTCTTTCAACACTCACCTATTTAGAATATCTCTTTTCTGCAAAAGAGATTTGCAGATAAACTCCAAGTATTGAGTTAGTATGCCAAACCTGAGAAACATCAAGATTCTTTGCTTCCCTTAGTTGGGAGTCATAACAGAATCTGGTATTCCACTGAGGGTCTGAGAAGAGAAAAATACCATCAAGACATCAAAGAATGTGAAAGAACTAATTATATGACAGTGTAGAACTATTTTCAATTTTTGAACTGTGAGAACTTCACCAAAATGCTAAAGAGGACATCACATTGCTGAAGTCAACATCAATTTTCCATAGAACTGAGCATTTAGTTAATTAAAATGATGATTCTTTGTTTTTAGTCAGCCTGGAAATCTTTGTGTTTTCAGCCAAGAAGAGAAAAATCACCTAAAAGCAATACCTCCAGGACAGAGATTAAACAGGTACATTTGACAACTACTAGTCACATAATCTATAAATAACTAACAAGCAGCTCCTCACCTCTAGTGGCTCACAGCTGTGCCATGCCACAGGGGTGTCAGTCTCCCAGTGACACTCATTCATAACTGTCTCCCTTCAGTTCAGTGAGTGCCACTTTAACCAGCAGGTAGACCTTCCTTTGCAGTGCCAGGCCCCTTTCGAGGACTTGGGGAATCTTCTCTAGCAGCCTGACAGTGCTTGTAAGACTAATTTTAAACATTATGAATAAGTGAAGATCCCAATATAATAATAAGGGCCAATGCCTATCAAGCACTCATTAAAGCCAGGTGCTGTTTCAAAGCGCTTTACCTGTCTTCCCTTTTGAAATCCTCACAACAACCCAACAAAGTAGCTGTTACACATCTATTATGTGCCCAAGAATTGCTACATGCTCTGGAGGACACAGAGGAAACACAAAGATAGTCAAGGCCCTGAAGTTTACATTCTACTTAGGAAGCTAAGATGAAAATAAGGAAACAGAGAGCAGGACAAGCTGGCACAATATTTAATTAAATTACATGGCAGTGACTAAAAGTGCAAGAGGAGTTTAGAGAAACGGAAGCTTCAAAGGATTCAAGTTGTCTTCATTTTGTAAAACTAGATGTATTTTCAATGTGAAATGCCTGCAAATTCTGTTATTGTGAACAGTTAAATAATTTCTCTAAAGATCCATTTTATTCCTCATTTAATACTTCAGTTAAGACTTTTAAAATAAAGCAAGAAATGCTAGAATGACAAAATTACTGAGAATGCAGAAGTATTGTACAGATGTCTCTTTAGGCAACTTTTGGTCAGCCCATGTGAATCTGCTACACTGCTCTGGTTGCCCAGTAAGGACGTGATGAGGACCTTTTAAAATAAAGCAAGAAATGCTAGAATGACAAAATTACTGAGAATGCAGAAGTATTGTATAGATGTCTCTTTAGGCAACTTTTGGTCAGCCCATGTGAATCTGCTACACTGCTCTGGTTGCCCAGTAAGGACGTGATGAGGACTGGAAAAGCACAAGTCTCCTGGAGCTGCCTAGTGCTGGTACCCACACTGGCTTGCATGTCCCTCTGTTCCAGCCAGTTAACAGTCACCTGCATTATTCTTGAACCATTTAATAGAAGTAAAATTCCAACTCTTTCCCTGCCTCTGAATTTTGTAACAGAAGCATAGCTTTATAAATCCTTGCTGTCCAGACTCTTCAATTTATAGCATCAAAACCATATGTTGTGGAAGACTGGATTTGTTTGGAATCTCTACTAGGAGAGACAAGCTCTCTTCCTCCTTTTTGGATTTCCAGAACATGTTGAAAGTGAAAGTGAATGTCACACCAGCCCATTCAGAACTTGTGAACCAGAGTAAATTCACTGTGAGTCATTGACTTAAAATCCATCTCTTGCTTTTGGCTCATCAATGCACTGAGTTATTTATATAAACAGATGCCGACAATGATTACATGAGCTCATTTTTAGAAAAGTTATTTTTTTATAACTTTAAAATTGGATTGTAGTCTCTTTTAACAAGGAAAGATATCCAAAATTCTGAGATACTTGAGACGATACATTGAGAAAATTGATGAGCATGTATTTGCTCATAAAATCCACTCTATCCAAACCAATGCAGTGGAGTTTGTCTTCACCCAGATCCTCTAGAAAGCAGAGCCTGTGGCAAGGATTCAGCTGCTCATACTTTATTTGGGAAATGCAAGCCCAGGGCAGTGAGGGTGAAGTAAAAAGAGAAGTGAGGCAGGTGGAGATGAGATGCATTAGCATTACTGCTTTTCATTCAGTGACAAACGAAAACAGCAGGTTGCTCAGCAGCATGTTTGCTCACCACACATGATTTTCCAGAAGAGTTGCAAAGAAGAAGTGCATCTCAGAGTAGCCCGTGTCACAGGGAAAGGAGGGAAATGTATGTGCCTGGCTTCCCTCCTCTCTCTTCACCGTTGCCAACATTCACATCAAGGGGAGTTAACTCCCTCACACACCCATATAGTGTCCTCTGGTCCAGTGGTGGCCACTCAGCAAGGAAAATACCCCATCCTTATGTGTAGTTTTAACAAAGTCCAAAAGTCATGGTGCAAAAGGGTGTGAACCAAAGAAGTGAGAAAGAGAAGCAGTTAAGGGAGTCTGAGGAGGAGCTCAAGGTTTACATCCTCTTACAGAGTTACGAGCCAACGGGGAATGGTTAAAAATATCTTTACCATTGGTCTGGCTTTATTTTACATTTATTTTTTATAAAGTAGGTTTTTTTTGTTTGTTTGTTTTTATCTGGCAAGATGGCTGACTAGAGGAGGTCAGGCCTCACCTGTAACGCAAAAGAAGTCAAAAGCAGCAAACAGATAGTCACCTGAAGAGTAGAGTGTCTAGGAGAAAAGAATAGACTCCAGCTAAAAGTGACGAAACTCTGCAAGACCTGCAAACTTGAGGAAGAAACATAGAAAGAGACTCTTGGTGTGGAGACTCAAGAAACCTTGCACTGCTGGGACAGGGCAGGTAGGAAAGGGCTGAAAGCTGGCACCTGCACCTTAGATGTCTGCAAACCAGGCTGCACTGTAACTGCACAGTCCTTGCAGACAGTGAGCCCAGCATGTAGAGGGACTAAGAGCCTACATGGCTGTATTTTCCCAGAGGGGAACTACACACAGAGTCACCCCCCTGCCTTAGTCCCAGGCTGCTACTGGACATCACCATTTTGGGAGAGGAGCCAGGGGAGCTCAGAGTCCCACTGAGACAGCAGCCCCTCACACCACAACGGAGAGCATGAGGGGTGTTGGGGGGGGACACATCAGTTTCCTAGATAAACACTCTCCTTTTTCCTAAGAGTGCAAAACCTACTCAACATAGGGGAACTGCCCGTGCCAGTGGAGAGTGCAGGCAGCACACTCATCA
>NW_007728274.1:216672-259339 GCF_000696425.1 Galeopterus variegatus | reverse complement strand
AAGAAGGTGAAAGATCCCTACAATGAGAACTACAAAACCCTCTGGAAGGGAATTAAAGAGTACACCAAAAAATGTAAATACATTCCATGTTAATGGATTGGAAGAATTAGCATGGGGCCGGCCCGGTGGCGCACTGCTATAGTGTGCCGCTTGGGAGCGTGGCGGCGCTCCCGCCGAGGGTTCGGATCCCACGTACAGACCGGCCGCTCACTGGCTGAGCGAGGTGTGGGAGCAATGCCGAGGGCTGCAATCCCGTTGCCGGTCCCGGTCTGGTGTGGGCGCGACACTGAGGGTTGCGATCCGTTGCCGGTCACGAAAAAAGACAAAAAAAAAAAAGAATTAGCATGGTGAGAATGTCCATACTACCCAAAGTGATCTACAGATTCAATGCAATCCCAATCAAAATACCAATGACATTCTTCACAGAAACAGAAAAAAACAATCCTAACATTTGTATGGAACAACAAAAGATCCCAAACAGCCAAAGCAATCCTGAGCAAAAAAAAAAAAAGATAATGTAAGGATGATGAGGCAGAGATTATGCCTGACACAGGTGGTGGAGCCGAGAATCCTGGGGCACAGAGCAGGTGCCCAGGGGCCACAGTGTCATAGCAGATTGCCTGGCCTCCCATGTTCCCTTGGTTACTGCACATTTTCTAAATCAAGAAATCTAGGCTTTCCATGGACTGTGCAAACTATCCAAAATCCTTACAAAAGGTCTTCTTCTGTTTACATTAACCAGAATTGGTTGCTATTGTTTGCAACCAAGACCCCAGACAGGTTTAGTGCACCTAAACAACAAAAACGGTAATCTCAGATGGAAGTAACAGGATTCAAGAAAGAGTGGTAAGGAAAATAATGTTAACTGCAGTAACATCTGGCTTTTCTACACATCCACAACTGCATCAATAAGCACTCATAGTAAATGAGCTTTTTGTCACCTGGAGTCAAAAGTGGAGCCCACACACTGGAATATGATTATGCAGAGAAGACACAGAGCAGAAGGTGACATGAAGATGGAGGCAGAGATTGCAGTGATGTGGCCACAAACCAACCACCAGAAGCTAGAAAAGTCAAAGAATGGATTCCTCCCTAGTGTGGCCTTACATACACCTTGATTTTGGTTTTCTTTTTTTTTTTTTTTCTGACCAGTAAGGGGATCATAACCCTTGGCATGGTTTGGTCTGCACCATGCTCAGCCAGTGAGCACACCGGCTATCCCTATATAGGATCCGAACCCGCGGCCTCTGCGCTCCCAGTGCCGCACTCTCCCGAGTGAGCCACGGGGCCAGCCCTTGATTTTGGTTTTCTAACCCCAGTACTGTGAGAGAATAAATTACTTTTGTTTTAAGCCAAACAGTTTGTGGTGACTTGTTATGGCAGCCGTAGAAACTAACACACTCAGCAATTCAACTCCTAGGTCTTTACCCAAGTGAAATGGAAGCTTATGTTTACCTAAAACTTGTACCCAAATATTTTTGTCAGTTTTGTTCATAATAACCCCCAAATGGAAAACCCTCACGTGTTCCTCCACTGGGGAATGGTTAAACACTGTTGTATCACCATGCAGTGAAATACTGCTCAGCAAGAGAAAGGAGCAACCTATTGATACTTACAGCATGGATCAATCTCAGATGTATTATGGTGAGTGGAAGAAGGCAGACCCAAATGCTACCTAGTGTGTGATTCCATTGATATGACATTCTGGAAAAGGCAAATCTTTAGAAATGGAAAACAGAATAGTAGTTACTAAGGGATGGAGTTGGAGAAGGGGCAACTACAAAAGGGCTACATGGAGGAAATATGGGGGTGGATGATGAAACAGCTCTGAGTCATGATTGTGGCGGTGGGTACATGGTGATGTGCTCAGAACCCATAGACCTGTACATCAAAAAGAATCAATTGTATGTCAATTAAAAGGACAGTTTAAAATTAAAAACAAAGAACACTCTCATAAATCATCCTCCAGAAGCTAGGCACCAGGTAGTCAGAAATGTCACTCAAATGCTCACTCTGCAGGTCAGGTGGACTTTGTTTTGCCTCAGGAAGATCACTGAGGATGAGGACACATTATTTTTATTGCTATTTATATGCCATTCACCAAAAATATTTATTGAAGGATAAAGTTTCTATGAGATATTCTAATATGGATAAAAGTTTGTCAAAATAAATAGTTATTACTCTGAAGGTACTAAAGACCTAAAGAAAACTAATATTAAGTAGAATACAAACAATCACTTCTGGAACTTCCATTCAAGGTGGCAGAATAGACAGTCCTCAGTGTCACTCTCTCCCACAAATCAACCAATTTATAACTATAAAAAAGCAACAACAGCCAAGCTGGGACCGCTAGAGCTCAGGGGAAGAGGAGAGACCGATGGAATTTATGAAGGTGGGAGAAGCCACAAGAGAGAAGGAAAAACTGCTCTGACCGTTTCAAGCCCTAGGCACATCCAGGCTGGAGCTGCTGAGTACATGGAGCATGAGGCGGCAAAAGCCACAGCTGTGCCCTTCAAATGAAGTTGCTTGGAGGTGGCAGGGGAGAAGAGGGCTTTGGTGGCCCCCAGAACAGCAAGACCACTAATAGAGTTCCCGTGGACCCACATAGGAGCAAGGAGTCACAACAACTGAAAAAAAGGAGCCACTCAGAGGCTGGTGAGTTATCACAAGGGACAAGCATACTGCCCACGCCATGAGAAGTGTTTCCAGCATGGGTGGTGGGGGAGACGGGCCTACCAGGGGAAAACTGGGGCACAGCAAGGACAGCTGATCTGCACCCTAATCAGCAAAGGACCACTCAGAGGAGACTAGTCAGGAATACAGAACTGCAGGGGGTGCAGATTGATGAAAAGACTCAGGCCCAGACCAGAGTTTCTACACAACCCAGGTACACCAGATTTCTCTAGACCTGGAAGTACCTATAAAGTCAACCATTAAAACCTGAGCTGCACAAAAAGCCTTCTCCAGGGAATCAGCAGCAAAGCAGCAATTTAGCTCAGCCATACAGCTCAAGTACTGGTCCCCACAGGAAGTTCTTCCATTTTAGAATTAAGCAAAGGACAACAAACTAGTCCCAGTGCAGAGTTTAAGTTGTGGGAACAGCAAATAATCCAACACAGAATTGAAAGAAAAAGCAAAGTACCCACAACCAGAGACAAAGTTTGATATTAACTAGTAAAGATCTCATTTCACCAAAGAACACCTATAACACCTAGAAGGACCAAAAGTCCCAAGGGCTACCAAGCCAGAAATGGAGGAGGGCCGGGGCCTCAGCCATGTACCCCAAACCTGAAACCAGTCCAGGGCAGGTGATGAGAGTCTCAGGCATGCCCCCGACTTGTGCAACCAGCCTAGCAACAAACACCAAGCCACTTTAGGAAGCACCCCAGGCTCTCCTGAGCCAGGGCAGTGGGGGGACCAAGGGCCTCGGCCATGAGCCCCCAACACTCGCAGCCAGCCCGGCGATGATCACCGAGCCACAGCAAGAAGGGCCGTGGGTTTCCGAGCTGGGGTGGTGGTGGGCTAGGGCTTTTGCCACACACCCCGGACATCTGCACCCAGCCCAGCAATGACCAAGCCACCGCTGGAAGCCCTGGGTCTGCCCTGTGGGAATGTGGGGGGTGCCACAGGCCTCAATCCTGCCCCTCCTCCTTCCTCCTTCTTCCATCCCATTTTCTTCTGCTTTCCCCTCTCCCCCCGCATCTGCTCCTCAACATCATCATAGAATGTAAGAAAATAATATTAATAAAATTTAAAAAGAAAAAAAGAGTCATGACACAAACCATTGCTGACCTTACCTGTAAGTTGAGAAGTCATTGACAACAAACTAAGTTCTTTTTCTCTGTCACAACTTTAAGCTTAATGATTTTTTCAACATGACTATTTATTTTACTTGGGGACAGAAGAATAGAGAAGCAGTGGTAATTTTAGTTTATCTACTATCAAGATAAATGATAGCATGATAGGTGTAAATTCAAAGCTGGGTTCCAGATTTTCACTTCAATGCAACTTACTTTCTGGAAGTGCTAAACATTGTTTTAAAAACCTCCATTCTTTGGTCGAACGAAATCATATATTCCAAAGTAGTGAGCCATTCTGTATTATCATTTAATACACTTTATGCATTAATGTTCACTTGGTCTAACTTAGATACTCTAGAAGGAAGAGGATTAGATCTACCAACTCTGGGTTCAACATCCTAAAAAGATTTGGGGGCCACAATATAAAAACAAAAAAATTGGAGAAAATGATTCTATTCTAATTGAAGACAGCTATTTATAGAAGCTTGAATAAGGGCCTTCGTGGGGGTCTATATTTGTTAAGGGCAGTATTATATGTTACATTTATATATTTATCTTATTAGGAACATTGTTTTTATGATAATTGATCACTAGCCATTTTGCTGTCTTGATACTGTTGGATCCTAATTCAGCAAATAGTTTAGAAACCCAGAAAATAGTTCATTATATCACTTCTGTTTATAAAGGAGGAAGGGGGGATATATTCATCTCTTCAATAGCAAAAAGACAACATCCTAAAAAAAATCATTTGTATCTAGTACTAAGGACTGCATTTCAAGCTTTAAAAAAAAAAAACACAGTGCGTGTATTTAAAATCAAAACTATATAGCTACACTAAAAAACAAAAATAAACAAAAAAAAAAAGTTACTTTGACAAGCTGAAGGAAAGGTGATATCAAAAATTTGCTCCTGATTTATTTTTTACTTCTCCTTGGTATTTTATAACTATTCTTTCTTTCCCGTTCTTTCTTTCTTTTTCTTTTTATCTCTTTCTTTTATGAAAAAGGTACATTTCACAGTATCTTTTTTTTTTTTAAGAGCTTAGAAGTAACAGAAGAGAGAATAAATGAGAGGAGATTTTATAAAGCAGGAAGATTCAAGTAAAGGAGAAGAAAGAAAAAATAAACGGATAGACATCAGTGAAACATAAAAACTTCTGCTGAAGATCTTATCTGACCAAACAAAATACAACATTTATAAATCTAGACATTCCTTGAAGTCAATTATATCCTCTGTCAATAGAAAGAGGAATAAAAGTAATTATAATTCTAACTCAATTGTGAACAAGAACTGGTCACAAAGGTGAAAAGGGATGAGATCTTAAATAGAAAGCCAAGCAAGGGAATCATGAGCATAGACACTCTTGACTTTAGATAAAAATAGACACAGTTCTATATCTGGAATTCTAAAAAGAAAGATGGTTTAAAATGAAGAAGAGACTCAAAATGTAAGTTCTTACAATATCAGCACAAAGTTGGAGAAATGGAAGGGCATACGTCAAAACCTACCTAGTTACACAAACTTCCTCTGGTGATCTCAAAGTTTAATAGAAAATTTATGAATGATGGAAGAAAATGGAAACATCCAAGAACAAGTTCCAAAATTGCATGACATGGACCTCTACACCAGCATTCTGGGCTGAAGTGCCAACAAGGTGACAGTGCCAATGACAATGTGTCAGTCAGGCTTCTCCAGAGAAACAGAACCAATAGAAGATATTAGGGGTGTGTGTGTGTGTGTGTGTGTGTGTGTGTGTGTGTGTGTGTGTGTGTGTAGATAGAGATTTATTGTGAGGAATTGGCTCACATTATTATGGAGGCGAAGGAGACCCACAATCTGCCATCTGTAAGCTGGAGGACAGGGATAACCTGGGGTGTATTTCCACTCCAAGCCTGAAGGCCTGAGAACCAGAAGAACCAATGGTGACAATTGTGGCCCAAGTGCAGGAGAAGACTGATGTCCCAGCTTGAAAGTGACCAGGCAGAGAAAGCAAATTCTCCCTTACCCCATCTTTTGTTCTATTGAGGCCTCCAGTGGATTACACGAGGCTCACCCACACGAGGGCGGGCCATCTGCTTTACTTAGTCCACTGATTCCAATGTTAATCTTGTCCAGAAAGTCCCTCACAGATACTCCCAGAATGATGTTTGACAAAATATCTGGGCACCCCATGGCCCAGTCAAGTTAACACATAAAATTAACCATCACAGACAATGGCAAGAAGAGGAGAGGAACAGACCCATGCTTGCGCCGGTGGCACAGTGAAGAGCAGAGTGTGGCAGCAGAGAGGCAGCAACCTCCAGGCACACAGGGAGAGCTGGGGTTGGACCTGCCCCTCTGTTCCTGACTGATGACATGACCCTGAGTAAGTTCCTTAATTTCTGTTTCTTTATACAAATATGATTATTTTATATTTTTTGTAATTAAAATAATAATTTCAATCTCATAGGATATTAGAATTAAATCATATCTGTAAAGAACTTAGTACATGATGGGTACCCATGAGGTAAGTGGATACTAAACATTTAATGAGTATTAAATAACAAATTAAAACATTTAATAAAGCTAAACATTTAGTAAGAGAGCAAAACCACTCACTTTTAATTTGGATTTTATTTTCTTCATTAGAAAATGTCTTAATACTAGCTGGCCAGTTAGCTCACTTTGGAGACCATGATGCTGATAACACCAAGGTCAAGTCTTTGGATCCCCATACTGGCCAGCTGTCAAAATATAAAATAAAATAAATAGAAAAAAAAAAAGAGAATGTCTTAATACTAAAAAAGTGTAAATCAATCTTCCTCAAAGGAACTGATGCTTAAGATATTGCTATGGTTTGAATGTTTGTCCTCTCCAAAACTCATGTTGAAACTTAATCCACAATGTGGCAGTGTTGAGAGGTGGGGCCTTTTAAGAGGTGATTGGGTCATGAGGACTCTGCTGTCATGAATGGATTAATCTATTCATGGATTAATAGATTAATGGGTTGATGGATTAATGGGTTATCACGGGAGTGGGACTGGTGGCTTTATAGGAGAGGAAAAGAGACCTGAGCTGGAATGCTCAACTCTCCCACCATATGATGTCCTGTGCCACTGTGGAACTCTACAGAGTCCCCACCAGCAAGAAGGCCCTCACCAGATGTGCCTCATTGACCCTGGAATTCTCAGCCTTCAGAACTATAAGAATTAAATTTTGTTTCTTCATAAATTACTGTTTCCAGTATTCTAAGTAACAGAAAACAAACTAAGATATGTTTGTCAAAACAAGGTAATGTATGATTGGTTTTGATGTTTTCAAATCTCCAGGTTCAGATGAATTAGAGGTTATAATTACTAATACCAAAGGAATTTTGGACAGCAGTCTAGGAACCAAATTTCCAAGGTGAACTTGAATAAATGTCTTAATTTTCAAAAAGGGGCAGAGGTAGATTCTGAGAACATCAGATCAACAAAGAAAAACGCAGATACTGAGTGCTAAGTGAAGCAATTTAACATGTAAACCCTGCTTAGAATAACTCTATCCATGTTGGCCAAAGTTTATGATCACGTAGGAAAGGAAAAGGTGATCAGCTGAAACCAGCATCGACGTGCTAAGAATGAGTCATACCACACTAGTCTTGATTCTTTCTTGGAGAATGTTAATTTAATGAGAGATCTAGGAGAACCATATGCCAAATCAGGGAGCCTAGGAGCAGGAAATATGCATGGTTCCCACAGGAGGGTGGGCAGCCAATCCACAGGGAGCTGGGGTTGAAGATCGGGGATGATGAAGGGACTCAAGGTAGAGGGCTCCATGATCAGAATGGAGATATGAGGAGCCTGGGTCAGAGCGGGAAATGAGGTACATTCACAGAGCTAAACACGCAGTGTGGTTGGTTTCTGAGATGGATCTGTGAGTGTAACAAACTATTATTTCAATTGCAATCACCTACCTATCTGTTGGCCTCACCTGAATAATAATAAAGCTACATTTAAGACACCTCCATCAGTCCTATAATGCCTTTTTCCACAAATGGCAGTCATACAAGCCATCTAGAGTCATCCTTTGTCACTCATTTTGTAATTTCTGTTATTTCTACCTCTTCAGTCTCCCCTCATCCTTTCTGTACTTACTGCAACTGTCTAAATCCAGGTTCTTAGTATCTCTCACCTGGAATGTCAAAAAACAAAAAAAATTAAAGAGAAATTAAGTTATAGTCTACTCCACATCACTCAACAATACTATGATCTTAGTTAAGATTTCATAATTTAATGCTGAAAAATTAGAAAATACTTTTGGGAATCCTATATTCTGAAATCGAATGTTGAAATGTTCTTCAAAAGGAAGAGTTTCTAGCCTCCATTGCACTTAAACCTAACAGATTAATTCATAATCCCTGCTCCCTCCTAAAACTCTAGGAAAATGACAGTAACAAAATGTTGTCGAAAGTATAGAAAGGAAGGCAAAGAGAATGGAGATATCAGTGGAAGGGCTATGTCCACAAATTTGGTGGAAAGAGGATGATAGTGGCAGGGAAAATTGAGCCTTAAATATCCTAGAGAATAATGCCAACAAAAAGCAAGCTACATCTTGACCTTGGAATTCCCAGCCTCCAGAACTGTGGGGCTCCAAGTGAAGAAAACAGGGTTGAAAAGTGTGGCCAGAAGAGAGATTCATCAAAGTTCTGGGAAAGAAAAATGAGGTTCATATCCTGGGAAAATTGAATTGGGGAGACTCTTGATTTTGTTCTCAACACAGCAGAAGGGGAGGGAGAGACATCATTCCAAAAATTGGGATTAATTGCAAATTTGCATTCCAAACAGTGAGACTACTCCCCAGCCCTCAGTCCTCACTTGTCATAAACAGCCAATCATTCCAATGTGTTCAATGTGCATCCTTTTATTTTGTATATTTTTTGCAAAATATGTACTATTTTGGAAAGTATATATTGCATAACCCATTATGTTCCTATTTTTAGCTCAGCATAATGTTTTAAGGTCCATTTATGTTGCTGTGTTTACATCTAGTCAATTTCCTCTTCTATAAATTGCTTTTTCTCTTGGTATTTTCTACTGATATTCCTGTATTTTTCTTCCTTGTTGATTTGCAGATGGTCCTTTGTCGATATCAGACATTGCAAATAACTTCTTCTAATCTGTTAACTTCATCCTTAATTGTAATTTGATGAAAACAAATCCATCCTTTTTTATTTTCTTATGGTGATACTTTGAGGTCTTGTTTAAGAAGTCTTTTTTCATCTCTAGGTCATGAAATGCTCCTATATTTTCTCTTTAACTTTATAATTTTACCATTTACATTTAGCTCTTTAATCCACGTAGAGTTCACCTTTGTAAGTGGTGTGAGGTAGGGATCAGTTTTATTTTTCTTCATATTTCTACCAGTTTCCCCAACATCATTTACCAAATAATGTATCTTTCCCCATCTATTCATGGCGTCTTTTATTTTACCTTGAGTAGGAACTCACACACTTTCTTTTTCTGATCTTCCCATTGTTTCCCATGGCATTGCCTGTTTTTATGCCAATATCTTAGCATTTGGCCAAAATCCAACTTTTGATTTCACTTTGAACGTTGGGTTTAGAGGAATGAAGAGCTGAACACCTATCTGGCATCTCTTGAATTTGTGTGTGATATATCAAGTGTGATACTTCAGATTGAAACCTAATCAGCAAATTAACATTACTAATAAAAATTTTAAAAATCAGATTTTTAAAAACTTTCTTTAGTTTACATACAGTAAAATATGTACATCTTAATTATACTGATTGATAACTTTTTAGACATGCATAGATCCTTTTAACCAATACCTACCTAAGTCAATATAGAAAATATTTTTAACATCCCAGAAGGCTATATCCAATCTCCTTTCTCTCAATAAACCTCAAAGATAACCGTTATTCTGATGTCTGTCACTGTAGGTTGATTTCGTCTGTTCTTTACTTTCCCGTGAATGGCTTATACAGTTTTTAGTCTCTCACATCTGACTTCTATTCACCAATAAGTCTGTGATATTTGTCTGTGTTGGGGCATAGAGCATTAGTTCATTGTTTTCTACTGCTCTGTTGTATACTATAATTTACTTATACATTCCACTGTTGATACACAATTGTTGACAGTATGGGAATTTTATGACTAAAACTGCTATGAAAACAGCTTTTGGAGGACATAAACACTGCTTTAGGCAGTGTGTGAATATTTAGCTTTAGTAGATGCTACCAATGGGTTTTTGATTCGGATATTGTTAATATCCAATTACTTTCAAATATAAGTATTTCAGATGTATGCAGGATTGAAATTTTTAAGTGCACTATAGGTAGAAATATAAGTGGTTTTTTTTTCTAAGAGTAATAGCATTTGACTTTTGAATAAAAACTATTATAAAGAACTTTAAAACAGTTAAATAAGGAAATCTATTGACAGCAAATGAGAACATTGAGAGCACACCCACCAAATAATTTCCGAAAACTTTATATAAGTCAAAAATGTTTATGAAGGGGCCAGCCCGGTGGCACACTCGGTAGAGTGCGGAGCTTGGGAGTGTGGCGGTGCTCCCGCCGAGGGTTTGGATCCCATATAGAGACCGGTCCGCTCACTGGTTGAGCACGGTGCAGGCGCGACACTGAGGGTTGCGATCCCATTACCGGTCACGAAAAAAGACAAAAAAGGAAAAAAAAAAAAAGTTTATGAATATGTAAAATAAAGATTAAATTACATCAAGAGTCTAATCATTATAGATTATTTAGTGTACTAGTATCATAAGTAAGATGTGTGGGAGTGGAGGGAAAGGCAGAAATTGGAAAGTTCTTGCTTTATAGAATGCCAACTAATAAATGTAGAATAAGAATTAGGAAATCACACTCTTGTGATTCTTCAGTGTAATAATTTATTTGGGCAAGAATTAATTCAAAGGATCCTAAAACTAGTGAGTGAAAGTTTGATGAGGAACAGATACATAAATAGTCTCAAAGTATCTGCCCATAAACTTCCCTTGTTAAAAAGGGAAACAAAATAACTTTACAGGGAAGAAACCTCGTAGACGCTTTCTTCACCATGTGATCAAATTTACCCCCACTACTGACACACACAAAAAAATTATGTGCCTCCTGATGTGATGTACTGAAGAGCCACAGCATCATTCATGTTGTATTTCTGAAACAATGCATAACCTGAATCAAGTCACAATGAAATATGAGGCAAACAAATTGAGAGCAAATCTACAAAATAAATGGTCCGCTCTCTCAAAAAATGTCAGTATCATTAAAAACAAAGGCTGAGGAATCATTGCAGATTAAACAAAGAAAACAAAACCTAAATGCATTGTGTGCTCCTGCTATGAATGATGGATCAAGAAGAAAAATTGATATAAATATTATTGAGACAACTGGTAAAATTTAAATATGATCTATAAATTAGATAATAGTATTATATCAATGATAAATTTCCTGAGCTTGATCACTGTTCTATGGTTCTGTAAATGGGTGACCTCATAGTTCAGGTAATGATAAGGAGCACTGTGTTTGCAACTTACTATCAGATGATACAGGAGGAAAACATTTTATACATATATATGCAGAGAGAGAGAATAAATGAGACAACATGTTACATTGGTGAATATGGGTGAAGAGTATGTGGGGGTAACCCTTGCACAAAGTTACTAGAGGAACTTTATTGCAAATTTTCTGTAAGTTTGAAATTGTTTCAAAATGGAGGTTTTTAAAAAAGAATATGAAACATTTCTCATAAAAGTGTGCCATTTGTATGCTTCTGGAAAGCCCCTTCATGCTTGTATCCATCAGGTTCTGACCGTGAACACTCCCCCAAAAGGGTCAAGACCTAATCACAAACAACCCCTTTCCATTATTACTTATATTTCTATACTTATTCATATTCTCTGACTCTTATAAATGGAATTTAAACTCAAATAGCAAAGATAAAGATCTTATCAGATAAAGATAAAAAGCCTTCCTTTGAGTCCATCAGAAAACAAAAAAAGGATTTAAGTAAAGCAGTAAAACTTAAATAGTGTAAAAAAGTTTTTGGGGGCCGGCCCGGTGGCGCACTGCTATAGTGCGCCGCTTGGGAAGTGCAGCGGCGCTCCCGCCGAGGGTTCAGATCCCACATACAGACCGGCCGCTCACTGGCTGAGCGAGGGGCGAGAGCAACACCGAGGGTTGCGATCCCGTGGCCGGTCCTGGTCCGGTACGGGCGCGACACTGAGGGATGCGATCCGTTGCCGGTCACGAAAAAAGACAAAAAGGAAAAAAAATAAAAAATAAAAATAAAAAAAGTTTTTGTACATTAGCAATCAATGCTGTGCTTTCTTCAGTTTTAAAAAACCCAATAGTTGCCCCCAAACAATTTTCTCACTCATTTTATTATCATTTACTTATTCATTTTGGAAATATTTAGCAATTTTGAACCAGACACTGTTCACTGCTGGAGGGGGAAAAAACTGCAAATAATCATTAATTGATTCTTTTCATTGAAGTTGAAATTAAAATGTATTTATTATGTTAAATTTATTCACTGTAGCTGAAATAAAAGAATACGTGTCAGTAAGAGATGTGTATAAAGTAAAACAAAAAAATCAGTTGGAGGGCCAGCCCAGTGGCGCACTGGAGAGTGCACCGCTTGGGAGCACGGCGGTGCTCCCGCCGAGGGTTCGGATCCCATGTGGTGACCGGTTCCCGCTCATTGGCTGAGCGCGGCACGGGCACAACACCGAGGGTTGTGATCCCGTTGCCGGTCCCCGGTACGGGCGCGACACCGAGGGTTGCGATCTCTTACCGGTCAGTAAAAAAGACAAAAAGGAAAAAAAAAAATCAGTTGGAAATGGTAAGAAAATGTCACATGTGCAATTTCACAAGACAATACATTGCAATTCAGCTTTACTTTTACGTTGCTTAATTTTTATATACATTAACATATCATAAATACACACTTGTAATACAAAAATCTATACAAAAAACAAAGTAATTTAACATCTAAAAAAGGGGAAGGAGATACTGCACTTGATTTCTGATACTTTTCTGTTTAAATACTTCTTAAATTCAGTTTTCAATGAGACAACAAATCAAAAGCCATTAATTTTTTAGAGAACTTTGTTTTCACATAAATTCATCATTCAAGTATATTTTTATTGAAACCATAAACCATTTCACTGGTTGCGAAGTCAAGCTGGATAAGCCATGATCTTGAGCAAAAGTGGAAAGCTCTGCTTTCCTCTGCCTAGAATCAGCTTCTCATACACAAAGTGCAGAGCACAATAGTGATTTTTAGCCTTGCACTGTTAAATGCCATGGCATAAGGCTGGCAACACACAGGATAGCCTATATTTTGTTTACAGGCTTTTGATAAAAATATAATAAATACTAAAAATAATAATTAGAAATTTTACTTTTCCTAATTTCTTTTTTATTCGATTTGAAAAACAATACATCTTTGTCACTGTGCTTGGCAACTGGACATAATATCTGAAAGAATAATTTATACATCCAATGACAAAATATATACATAACTCCTAACTCCTAAAGGATTCTGCTATTGTTTAATTAATTCAGTTATAATTTCAATTCAACAGTTATCAATCACAGCAAATATAAAGAACTTAAAATAATATTCTTCACCATAGTATTATCGTGTTTTTAAAAAGTGAATTGTTGAGGCACAAAAACATTATGTGACTTGCCCAAGGTCATGAAGGGAATGAGGGGCAGATAAAAAGCATTCTTTTTCTAACATAAGTGACTGAACTAAACCCTAGCTTATGCCATCTCTTGAAATGAGTTCAGTGCAATACACAGAGAAATTAGATGCACTAATCAGGAATGTTTGTTTAACCTAAACAGCTGTGCTTAATAAACTCAACTTTAAGAATCTATATGTTTATCATACATTATTAGGAATTTACAAATGAAAAAATGATCATTTTTCTGAATTATTAGGCATATAATGAGTTACTGTGTAAGTGTGAAATGACTGTAAAAACAAAATTGACAATACAATTTTAAACAGACGAGTTCTGGGAAAGATGCTTATTAACATGATTATTTATAAATACTAATTACATGATCTACAAAATTTAGAAGACAGTACCATAAACAAAAACACATTAATATAAATGTATTAAATCATCTTCTAGTCAAACTTCTGTTTTTTATGAAAACGTTCTAACAAAGCACTCATAATGTTTCCTGGTATTCTCTGGTGCTTATCAATCAAAGCTTGAACAGCATTCTTCGTCTATTAAGAAAACAAAAAAGAGCTATTATTCCTCTAGTTCTCAATACAGATCATTTATTTTGTAAAGATGTTTATTAAGCAGTCCTCCCTAATTTAGCCCCCATTTCCCTTCAGAATAATGATTTTCTTCTCAGTACAGCGTAGCATATTTCTTATATTTATTTTATTAAGCTTTGAATTACAGTTGTTGTCCACATGGCTCTTTTCTACACCAGACTATAGCCTTAAGATACATCTTAGAATTTCCCAGCACTGAGCACAGCAGTGCCTTGCACATGATAAGCACTCAAATGAACTGAAGAAAAAAGAAATCAGAAGAAAAAACCTGGTAGGAAATTTTCAAGTAGGCAAATAGAAGATTCAGTTCTTTCCAGCCATTAGTAAACTCTAGTGTATCTTTGTTTCATCACCATATATACCAAACAATTACATCAGGCAATGCAATAGGAAAACATGAGAAAAAGAACAAACTGATATACTTTAGTTCATTACCTCAGTTTCTACACAGTTTCACAGGAATTTTAATTGAGTCATAGCATGGATCAGTCAATTAGACTATACCAAGAAATCTTCTAAAGCTATTTGTTTCCCATTACATTTATGGCAAATATCAACAATTTTTACTTTTAAATCAGTTTACGGCTACTTAAAACTTTATTTGTGCATGTACATACTGCATCCATGTACACACATACACGCTTTCTGTTTAGATTCTAACCTTTAAATAAAATTAACAAACCCTAACACAAAGCTGTATTTTTAAAATATGTCTCTTTAAACATAGTTTTTCACATCTGTAAAATAAGAACTACTTCATAGAGTATTATAAGGAATAAATGAAACAAATGACATCTTCAAGTAGTTAGAACAGTGACTGACAGGTTTTATTCTGTGAAGTGTATTTCTAAAATTTTATTCATTCATTAAGAAAATATTAAATGCTTTGGAAACTATAATGTTAGTGAAATAAGTCTCTAATCTCAAGGAACTCGTAACTTTAATCAGAAGAATCAATTACGAAGTAATTAAAATGTGAAATCATTTGAGATACGTATGTATGATCTGAAATGTGAAAAGAAAGTATTCAGAAATTCAGACTTGAGAGCCCATTGGGTGGGCAGTGACCAGGAGAGGACTCATGAATGGGGTAGTGTTTGGTGTGGGTCTCCAATGACCCATCAGTTTTCAGGGACAGTGAAGGAAGGAGCACTTGAAAACAAGACCACTGTTGGGCTGACCCCGTGGCACACTCAGGAGAGTGCGGCGCTGGGAGCGCAGCGGCGCTCCCACCGCGGGTTCAGATCCTATATAGGGATGGCTGGTGCGCTCACTGGCTGAGCGCGGTGCAGGCGACACCAAGCCAAGGGTTGCGATCCCCTTACCGGTCACAAAAAGGACACACACACAAAAAAAAAAAAAAGAGAAGAGAAGAAAACAAGACCACTGTTTAAGGAATGAGGAGGAGTTAACCAGTTGTGCTGGAGTTTCAGATACATATTCAAAAGTTGGGTGGTATAAGGTTTTAATATTCGTTTTCAATTAAATCATGAAGGGAGTTAAACATCAAGTGTAAAATTATCTTTGCTTGGTATGAACTGAGGTGTCAAGGAAGGACTTTGGGGCTCAATAATGTCAACTTACAGAAGAACATACCATTTCTTCAAAGTGACACTACTGCCTAGTGGCAGAGCAAGGATTAGAACCCAGATATCCAAACTTCCAGACCAGATTTTTTCCCCTCTTCATTACCTTCTATTTTGACCATTTCAAAAAAAGTGTTCCTAACTAGCTCTGACCCACTTACCTTCTAATAGATAGGCAGGAAAAGTTTTTAAAAGGATAAAATAGAATTCAATGATTTCCTAAAGGAGAATGCATTTGTTAGGGAGCAGCAAAGAGATATATTAAACAACAAAGCATGTGTGGGCAGAAGCCACATCTAAGGATGAGGTCTCAGCACTAGTGCAGGACTCCTGGAGCTCCTGAGAAGGTATCGTTTCAGGATGAGAGAAGAGTCATGCTGTGTGAAGAACACATCCTGGCCCTAAAGTCAGTGTCACAGGATTTTACTTTCTGAACATAGGCTAGAACTAAATGGTGAGTATACTTACTGAAACAGTAGAATAACCAGAGGACAAGAAGGCACATTATATATTGTTCTTGCTACCTTTCTGAAACTTCCTGTGTATCAGCTGCTCAATGTGAACAGTCTCACCTATGTAATGTTATAGCTGCTTCAGCTGTACATCCTTCTATCAGTGACTGAACTTGTTAAGCCCCAGATGGCAGATTGTATTCTAGTCATTCATTCCTACTCCCTACTAGGTCCTCTCTCTTCTGGGCCATCCCTGTGGGAAAATTTCAGGTCCAGCTTTATAGAAGTTCAGTGTGGCCATGCAATTGCTCTGGCCAATAAAATGTCAGTGGGAGTGACTGAGTTACTTCCAAATAGAAGCCTTAAGAGCCATCTCATGGTTCTGCTCCTGACCTTTTCCTTCTACCATGCAAATGACAATATCCCACATGGGGTTCTAGCCTGAATCCCAAAATAAAGAAGACATAGACGAAACCGCAGTTGAGCCTCAGGGAAAGCATAACATGAATAAGAAGTAAATTGTACCGTCAAGCCTCTAAGATTCTGTGGTTGGTTGTTACACTAATGTAACCTGTAAAGCTGACTGAAAATCACCCAGTTTTCTCATGTGTAAAACAGTGATAATAAGGTCTATACTGTTGAGCTGATGTGAGGATTAAATCAGACTAGAAAGAAGTAAAATTATTTCTGTTTGCAGATGACATAATCTTATAAGTAGAAAACCCTAAAAATTCCACAAAAATCTGAACTAATAAATTCAACAAATTTGCAGGATACAAAATCAACACATGAAAATCAGTTGTGTTTTTATATACTAACGACAAGCTATAGGGCAACAGGAATGGAAAATAAGAAAACAATCCCAATAACCAACAGGAACAAAACGTAAGAAGACAATAGCATAAAAAAGAATAAAATACTTAGGAATAAACTTAACCAAGGAGGAGAAAGACTTGTACACTGAAAACTACAAAACTCACTAAAAGAAATTAAACACAAATAAATGGAGAGACAGCCTGTGTTTATGAACTGGAAAAATTGCTATTGTTAAAATGCCCATACTACCCAAAGCAATCTAGATGCAATGTCATCCCTATCAAAATCTCAAGGGCATTTTTTTGCAGAAATAGAAAAAAACACCCTAAAATTCATGTGGAACCTCAAGAGACCCTGACTAGCCAAAACAATCTTGAAAAAGAAGAACAAAGCTAGAGGACTCATAATTTCTGATTTCAAAGGATATTGTAAAGCTATAGTAATCAAAATAGTGTGGTATTAGCATAAAGACACCCAAAAGAACAGAATAAACAGCCCAGAAATAAATGCTTGTATATGGTCAAATGATCTTCAACAAGAGTGCCAAGACCACACAATGGGAAAAGGACAGTCTCTTCAATAATGCTGCTGAGAAAACTGGATATCCACATGCAAAAGAATTTGTAAGATAAGTTGAACTCTTATCTTACATAATATACAACTAACTCAAAATTGATCAAAGACCTAAACATAAGATCTAAAACTATAAAACTAGAAGAAAACATAGGAGAAAAGCTTCATGACATTCGATTTGGTAATAATTTCTTAAATAACACACCAAAAGCACAAGCAACAAAAGTAAAAATAGACAAATACAACTATATCAAACTCAAAAACTTCAGTGCAAAGGAAACAATCAACAAATTAAAAAGGAATATACAGAATGGGAGAAAATATTTGCAAATTATATATCTGACACAAGATTAACATCCAGAATAAATAAAGAAGTTCTGCAACTAAAAAAAAAAGGAAAATTACTAAGAATTGGGCAAATAACTTGAATAGACATTTATCCAAAGAAGATATATAAACAGCCAACAAGCACATAAAGATGCTCAACATCACTAATCATTACAGAATGCAAATCAAAACCACAATGAAATATAACCCCATACCCATTAGGATGACCACTATCAAAAAAATTAAAAAACAGAAAATAACGAGTGTTATAGAAGATGTGGAGAAATCAGAACTCTTGTAGCACTGTGGATGGGAATGTAAAATGGTACAGCTGATATGGAAAACAGTATGGAGGTTGCTAAAAAAAAATTTAAAATAAAATTACCAAATGACCTGGCAATCTCACTTCTGGGTATATACCAAAAAGAACTGAAAGCAGGATTTCAAGGAGATATTTGCACATCCATTGTTCACTGTACCATTATTCACAATAGCTAAGAGGTAGAAACAGTCTGTCTACTGACAAATGAACAAAGAAAATGTGTTAAATATATACAATGTAGTATTACTCAGCCTTAGATAAGAAGGGTGAGTGATATTCTATCACATGATACAACATGGAAAATCCTTGAGGACATTATGCTAAGAAAAATAAGCCAATTGCAAAAAGACAAATACTTTGATTCCACTCATATGAAATATCTAAAGTAGTCAAACTTTTAAGAGACAGAAAGTAGAACGGTGGCTGCCAGGAGCTGGAGGGGCAGGGGAATGGGAAGCTGGTGTCTGGTCAGTGGTGTTCAGTCAGTATTGCAAGATGAAAAAATTCTAGAGATCTGTTACTCAACAATGTGAATGTACTTCATAGTATGGAACCGTATGCTTAAAAAGCATTAACATGGTAAACTTATGTGGTTTTTTACCACAACTTAAATATTTTTTAATAAATCAGACTATATGAGACTTCAAAAAGTTCACGGAAAACCTGAATTAAAAGATAATACAAATCTTTCCACTAACTTTTGAAGATTCCTCGTATGTACCAAAGGCTGATGTAAAAGTCACAATCAAAATACATTCATCCCATTTGCTAAGTGATTTGATAACATGATATTTATTGCTTTTTTTGTAATTTTATGGTCTCGCAAAGTATAACTGCAAACTGAGCAGTCTTCCTCATCCTCATCTTCCCTGATCTTTCTGCAAGATCTAATATTACTGATCATTCCCCTGACTTCTATCACACAAATTTACTTATTCTCCCTCTCTGCTGGTTCCCTTTCAGTAAGCTTTGGCTGTTCTCCTTTCTTGGCCTACTCCTTAAATATTACATCTACAGTCTATCCACGGTCCTCTTTTCTCTCTCCAACCTGCCTTGTAAATCTCATGGCTTCACTAACTGTCTCAGTGAAAATCACTTCAAAACCTTCATCACCAAATCTGACTTCCCTCCCAAACTCCAGTCCAGCATTCCCAAAAACCTACATATAGAAATATATTTCTAGATATCCTGCAGGTAACTATAAATTTTATCCCTGGCCTCTACGCACTAAATGTCTGTGGTACCACCTTGCCTCCCCCAACTCCTGCCAATTGTAAAAATAAAAAATGTCTCCAGACATTGCCAAATATCACCTGGGGGGCAAAATCATCACTGGTTGAGAATCACTGATCTATAACATGATTGTAGAATATATCAATAAAGAAATAATGATTTTTTAAATATAATAATTGAAAATAAAAATCTATCCTAATACCAAAAAAAAAGAATAATTTACCTTTTCAGCTAATTCTTCTGCTGTTATCTCTGGATCATATGGAATAGGATCACCTAAATAGGTCCGTAACTTCACTGGAAAACCTCCATACATCGGAGCAAATGGATAGCGAAATTTTTCATAAAGCCACCTAAATAATCCTGTTTTAAAGTAAACAAAATTATTTTAATTGTTTAAATATTCTGAGCATGTAACTGCAAATCTTCTAATTAATTATATAAGACTTAAAAGAAGGTGGCAAAAAGTATCACCTCCTGGCAATTAATACAATATTTTTTTTAAAAGATGAGCTTTTCATTGGTTATAACAATATACCACACTAATGCAAGATGTTACTAATAGGGGAAACTGGGGGGTGGTAAGGAGATGTATAAGAACTCCCTGTACTTTATACTCAGTTTTTCCTTAAACCTAAAATGTCAAAAAAATTAAGTCTATGAATTTAAAAAAGATGAGTTTTTAAAAATATGAGCATTTAAAAAGGCAATCTAGGGCTGGCCCCATGGCACACTGGGGAGAGTGCAGCGCTGGGAGCACAGCAGTGCTCCCGCCACGGGTTCGGATCCTATATAGGGATGGCTGGTGCACTCACTGGTTGAGCGCGGTGCAGGTGACACCAAGCCAAGGGTTGCGATCCCCTTACCAGTCACAAAAAGGACAAAAAATATAAATAAATAAATAAATAAAAAGGCAATCTAATTACTATTATTGAAAACAAAGGTAAGACTGCAACCAAAAGCTAGAAGCTAATGGGCTGGCCAGTTAACTCAACTGGTTAGAGCATGGGATTTGGTTCCCCATACCAGCCGGCTGCCAAAAAAAAAAGCTAAAAGCTAAAGTCTATAGACTCACAAATAAGTGACTTACATAAATAAAAATGGAATGTTAATGAAATAGCAACATTATATATAAAAGAAACAATGGCAGTTTAAAGGTCTTTAGAAGGGAACTTATATGTGGTTAGGAATACTAACAATAGTGCTAGGGATATAAAATATAATCAAATCAAATATAATGTACGAACCATAGGGTACAAAAACAAACTTTGAAAATTTCAAATAAAAGACATATTGCAAATAAAATGCACATCTAATTGTTATCGTTCCTATAACTGGATAAAAAGCTTTTTTTTTTTTACTGGTTATGAATATTCATGAGATACACAGCTGATTGTCACCCCTGGTGCCCAAGATGTGAAGGTCAGATTCATACTGGCAGCATGCCTATTACCACAAATTTCGTTTGTACCCCGTGTCCCCCACCCAATTATCCCCAATAATCAATAAATTAAAAGTAGGTAAAAAGAACTTTTCAATGTAAATGTATTATGGTTCAAAATATTATTTAAAAAAAAACAAGTAACAAAAATAAACCAAAGCAAATGATATCTCCTTAGGTTGTTAATCTTAGCTCAATATTGTATTGTCATCCATTGTTAAAGCTGTAATTTCTTCAAGGTTGAGCTAAAAAGATGGTATGGGTAGTATGTAAATTTGTTCTAAACCTCATCAACATGGTTTAACAGAATAAATAAATCAGCTAAGTCGATCTGAAATTTTTAAAAGTCCACTACAAATAAGCTTCAGTATGTATATAACACTTTTAACAAAAACATAACATCTAAGAACTGCCATTACTTAGAACCAGGTATCATTCAGACTTTAAACAGAAAAAACATCTAAATAGTAAACTCATTTTCTAAAGTTAATAATTCAAAAGGATTCCTTCTAGGGCTCAAAAGCCCAAATATTTTAAATATTACACTGTATTTAAAAACTGTATAAATCAAAACTTACTTGTTCCTCCAAGTGATCTAAATCCTTCTCGAATATTTTGTGTAAACATAGGAATAATGGGCTAAGGAAAATGAGAATTTGAATTAAAAAGTAAATAAATTAATCCATTCAATGTCTCCATTGAGTCACTAACTTAAAATGTCAATTTTGAGGGCATAAGATTATGAAAATAAAATATTTTAAAAATAAAGGCATGCTTGACTAGTGCACTTTATCAGATTAAATTCAACTTGATCATTTGTAAAAATATAAATTGGAAACACTACCCTCCAGTGGTAATACATAATATTTCATTTACCAATTTTCCTAACATTCAATATAAACCCTTGAAACTCAAAATAGAAATTACAATAATCATTCATTTTATTAAGTAAAATGAATTGTGGTGAATTAAATTGGTTTTGGTGGGCTATTGAATGTTCACTGAAGAAAAGTTACAAGACAGAGATTCTCTCTACAGAGAATTTATATAAATTTAAATGACAAGTTTTGGCAAGATGCTGTCACAGAATTAGTGAAACACCATTTCTTGTGAGGCTACTAAATCTAAAATGCTCAACATCAATAAAAAGTAAGTATAAGACTCACCATAAAAAAAAAAAAAGGAATGATACAAAGAATTCTTTATATCATTAATTTTAAAGGATTTCTGCTCACAAGTTCATGATTTTTATTTTTCTATGAATATCAACGATTAAAGATAATTTTTAATTATGGAAACCTTAATTAAATTTCATAAAATAATGAAGTGTCATGTAAGGAGCTTCTGCCACCGTGAATACTGCAGTAGAGCTGTAAAACTGAATGAAACACTTTAAAATATACACAAAATATACTGAATTAAATGTTTTAGTATACATAAAATTCTGCGTGTGTATGGCCAGTATCAAGTTCCTTACAGTTCAGTATCAGTCTATGCCTAATAGAGAATTACCTGCCTTAATGAGCAAGGTTTGAGAAATTTAAATAAGCTGATATTTAAAAAGTCATTCCTAATCAGCTTTGGAAAACAATACAATATGATAGGCTGAAGAAAAGAGACTACAGGTATAGCTTTCTTTATATAAGCTACTGTCTCACACATAACTACTGATCATTTATTGTATCTCTGCTCTTACTGGAAGAAAGATGCCTAATATGTTTCAGGGACTTTGTTTTGTTCACTACTGTATCTCTAGCATCTAGAAAAGTGCCTGAGATAAACTAGGTGCCAAAAGAAAGTGTGATTAACGAAAGAAAGGAGGAATGAATAAACACAGCAGAGAGAGAATGGTTCTAATGAATTAATTTGTATTCTCTGCATACAAAGGTCAGAAATAGGCAGCAGCAATCTCAAAACTAATCAGGAAAAGGAGAGAAGTCAGGTAAAGGAGAGAAGTCAGGTAAAGAAAAGCAGTCAGATGAAGAATTTAAAATCTGATGGAGAAAATTTACAAAGCTAACACATAAGAAGATAAACTATACTGACTTCTCTCACAAAAAAAAATACTTCTCATGTTATTATCTAGGAAGTCACCAGTAGTTTTATAAAATAAAATAACAGCTGAAATCCTAATGTTTTAAACAGTTTTAAAATGTCTTTAAACTCGAGAACTTAGAATACCCGAGAAACCCTTCAGCTCATTATATACACCACTTTGCCTCCTCTAACCAGTACTGCTGGACTTATGTCTACCGATTGGCGTGATCCCAAGAGTCTCTATTGAAATACTCACTTTATAAAGACTACTCAAGTTAAACATCATTCCTTATATAGTTAACTGTCTGAATGCTGGTCATCTGTAGAACTTACTAAATAGGAGAATGCATACCCTATCAGGTTTAGTACTCCAGGCATACGGTTTCTAAATTTGCATTCAAGCTTGCATCCTGAAAGCCACAAGCATTATTACCTCATTACAACTTGATCTTGTAGCACATTTATTCATTCCTTTCCTTGTGCACAATTTGTACACAAGATAGTTTAATTCTGTTTAGATATATACATGCGTCAATGTACATATAAGGGTACTCCAAAAAGTTCATAGAAAGGTTCATACTAACTTTTAATTCCATTTTTCCATGAACTTTTTGAAGTACCCTCATATGTGTGTGCACACATGTGTGCAAGACAGAGAGAAAGAGAAAATATATATTTCTTAAAACTCTCCTTGGGGAATCACTTTAGCATAGTCTTAGTCTTTACCATTAAAAATGTGGGAAACATTGAACAAGTTACCACATCTAATTCGCACTTTCTTCATGTATAAAATGGGGATAAATAATCCTTATCTTAAAGGTTTTATTATGGCTTAAGTGAGATAATATATATAAACATTTTTATTGAAACAAAATGTTCTTTTACAGGTTATTTATTTTTCAATTAGAGTAAATAAGCTAATTTTTTACCAAATTATTTACCTATGAGGTTACCTAAAAATTCTTATCAAAGCCATAATTCTCAGGAACTCACAAAATAAGAGTGATTTATATTATATCAAAAAGTCTTTCACCTTCAAATGAACCTTAAATATTTTCTACCAATATTTTGTAAACTTGCATTGACAATCTGGATTTTTCTCTCTTAATTTCTGTTGCTATGTCCCAATTTAAATGTAGTTAATCATGCAACAATAGCCTTAACTTTTGCTCATAGTTTATGATAATTTTATCAGGCCTATTAAGGGATTTTCCAGAAGGGATACTTGTGCCCTTTACAACTATGTATATATACATATTACTGAAAGCTTTCCCTCACATGTCGGGAAGGTCCCTCCGATCTGGGATTTCAGCAGACTCACTGCGGCATGTAGTCAGGGATGGCAACAGCACCAGTTGCCTCGAGTCCTGAACTGTGTGCTCTGCTCTGCTGCTGCCTTGCTGTGTGACCAGAGCCCTTCCATCCCTCCATCTCTCTGTGCCTGAGTCTCCTCATCTGTAATATTGGAATAATTACATACGTCACCTCCTTACTGTACAGGAGTACCAAGACAAAGTCTTTAAAAATGCTACAAAACGTTGGGGTGGCACAGTATTTGTCAAACTTGTAATGCTATTTAATTGTAAATCCACAGCATTAAAGATTTTTGTTTGTTTTTTAATTTATAAAAGGCAATTTCTTAAATTTTCTGAAGTTTTATACAAAAACCTTAATTAAATTATCTAGATTATCTTCATTAATTATCTAGAAACTCATTCAAGGATTAGAAAGAGTTCTTTTCTCGCTACCATTTCTTACTTTCAGGCCTTCTTCCAAGCAATATGTTGCTTAAAACTATAAACTTGGGCTGGCCTGGTGGCGTACTGGAGAGTGCGCCACTTGGGAGCGCGGCGGCGCTCCCGCCGAGGGTTCGGATCCCATGTGGAGACCGGTTCCCACTCACTGGCTGAGCGCGGTGCGGACGCAACACCGAGGGTTGCGATCCCATTGCCGGTCCCCGGTACGGGCACGACACCGAGGGTTGCGATCCCGTTACCGGTCAGTAAAAAAGACAAAAAGGAATAAAAAAAAAAAAAAAACTATAAACTTAAGGATGAGAAATTAGAATCCCATGGTAAATTTACGCGATTTCAAATCTCTTTTTTGAAATCTTTATCTTAAATTTTTGAAGAAATAATTCTTTCAAAATATAAACCTGAAAAGTGAACCACCTTTGATTAGGTTTTTAGTTTTTATCACTGCTTTAATGTACAATACACTGGTTATCTTTAACTTTTGTACAACTGCATATATCCTTTTATATTCGATATTATTCATATACTCTGTTTTTGTTTTCTACATCAGTGCTTAAGAATTGGGGGAAAATATGTAAAATGTGCTATAAATTAATTTTCTATATCATTAACACAATTAATATAAAGTTAAATGCAAAAGGCTCCTTTCAACTAGTGTTTAAAAAAAAAAGTAAATTCAACTTAAAAAATACTTAAAGTCTCCTCAATGCTAGTCATTGTACCAGAGATTTAGAATATTAAAAAATAGCCTTTGGCCACACCCCCTGACATCTGCAAACAGCCCAGGGACCATCACTGAGCTGCTGCAGGAAGTGCCCCGGGATCCCCTGCAGGAATGAGGGGGGTGCCACGGGCCTTGACTATGACCCCCTCCTTCCTCCTTCTCCTCCCCTATTTCCTCCCCCCTTCCCTTCTCCCCCCCCCCCAACTGGTCCACAACAACATCTTAGAATGTAAAACAAATAAATAAATAAACTTAAAAAAAAAAGATAGCCTTGTCCTCAGCGAGCTTATAATCTACTGTAGGACAGTATTATTTAAATTTTTATGTTATTATTATTAAACACTTGGGCAAGTACATTAATTTGTACTAGGATCACATTATTAGAGCACTGGAGCAATAACTTCTAGGAGTCACACGTACATATGTACAGGAGAGAATAGATCCCAATGCATTTTATTTTATTGTAAACTTTGCAATTAGAAAATAAGGACAAAATATCTAGTCTTCTTCAAATACTGCTCTTGGGTTAGAATGAGTCATCCATAATCTTTCCTTTTTAATCAATAGTCTGTATTTGCAAGATGGGCAGTCAAACTATCGGTGCAGATTGGTCTCTTTATGGGGCAGCAACAGGTACACAAAAAACCAGAAATGTGAAAGTTGCTGGCAGCAGTCTGTAACTAATTGGCCTGGAAAAAGAATAACACCCTATATCAAAGGTAATTAGATTTCTTTTTCTGACAATCTAAAATGAAAATAAACAGAAAAAAAGGAGAAACATTCCATAATTAATAAATAAGTGATTCGCAGGATAAAATACAATGTGGAGAACCAAAAGCTGAGAAATACTTTCCAAAAGTAAAAGAATAGAACAAAATGGCATTCGTGTAGAATAATTACCGTGAATCCCACTGGAACACTTAATTTTGTTGACAAATTAATTTGTAAAGTCTTTCAAGAATATCTAAGTTACAACAATGTCTATTTCCTATCTTTATTCATAATATTAAATAGCTGATCACATTTGCTAATGAAAAATGATAGGAGTCATATACTACATGAGTCCTACTGTTATAAATATTGGTCATAAATAAAAGATCTATATGCAGTATAATGAAACCAACAATCATTACTGACATGCCAACTCAATCATACCAAAAGGTTAAAATATATGGAATTGAACTGACTATACTTATTTTAAAAAGTATTCCCAAAGGAACACAAAGTTATTTGTACAGTATTACAAATCTGATGAAAAGAAGCCGGAGTTTGAAATGCAAAATAAAACTTTGCTGGATATTTGCCAAATTTCCATTATAAGATGGCTTCCCATGCACAAGAAACATTTCTCTACTTGTACCTTATAAATATATATATACTACTGATTTTTAAAGTATTGCAATGAGAATATCTAAGTTCTTATATACTTTGGCTCACTATTTAAGCATTTATTTTAAATTTAACTAAGCTTTACTTTAATAATTAATTTTATACAACTCACCACTTTTGCATCAATTGCGACCTGAGCAAAACCTTTACGATTACCCCATACGATGGTGTAGGTTTCATCACTAATTAGGGCTTCCCGAACTCCACCTGGTGAAATAGCTAACAAGTGACCACTCCTCAGAATTTCAACACATTTTTCTCTTGGTCCATGTAGAGCACAAAACACATCAAGTAATAAACTAAACCCTGTAAGAAACATGAGCACGAAGATATACATCAAGTACTTCTTATTCAGTTCTTCAAGAGCAAAACTCTTCACAACCTACATATTTTACTATCTATATTTAAATCAGTAAACTCTTTATTTTTTAAAATCAACAAAGAACTGGCCGCTTAGCTCAGTTGGTTAGGGTATGGTGCTGATAACACCAAGGTCCAGGGTTCAATCCCTGCACTGGCCAGCTACAAAAAAAAAAAAAGAAAGAAAAAAAAGAAAAAGCAATAAAAACTCTTAAGATTAACACTGCTGGTGAAGTAATAGCTACATGTTACTGATCACCTACTATCCTGGCCCTTACATATTCAAACCGTCAATTAAAACTCACAATAATCTTGCAAAACAGAGATTCTTCTCCCCATTTTACAGATTTTGAGGAAAGTTGGGCTTGGAGAATAAGTAGCTTGCTCAAAGTCACACACCTAGGAAGTGGCAGGGCAGAGATTCCAGTCTGGGTGTGTCTAGTCCAAAGCTCCTTCCCCTGCATCTCATGGCCAAACACTGTCTAAAGTATTTATTAGAGTAATCAGAAATAATATTCCACCAGCAATCACAAATCTAACCTTTCTTTAACTCTATAAGAGAATTACTCAAGAGAATGTGAATATGACTGTGCTTAGCCCTACCAAAATTGGCAAGACCATAAGCAAATCTATTGAAATTAAAAGTTAGATGATGCTAATTCTACAATTAAAGTTTTGAAAATTAATAATAATACCAAACATCATTAAGAGTTTTTAATAAAGTGAGGGTGTTTGACTGAGGAACAGCTAATTCTAAGTCTTAATATTATACAGCTTTTCAAATTACAACTATTTATGGATGAAAGAAATAATCCTGTCAGTAATGAAATAGTTTAATCAAATCCTACACTGAAACTTCATAAGAAACATTATTCCTTGAGACTGGAAAATATAGGGATGGGTGCTAAAAACTGTGCAGACTAACCAAAACTTCTCATTGGTTTAAAGATATGAAGTAAGATTAAAAATATCATTAAGAGTGAAATAATTTTCACCCTACATTGTATTAAAAGCTCACTGATTTAACTTGATGCGTTCTCATAATAAATGAATGGAAAGGGGAGGTTGCATAAATTACAAGATAAATTATAAAATCTTTTCTCTTGCACTAAAAATTATAATACTTTCAAAGAGCAACAACAGGCTTAAGGTAAATAAATGTCAAAATATTAAAAGGAAAAAATACTAAAAAGGCTCGTAAAGGGGGAAATTTTTTTGAAAAAGCCACATGCTAAAAATATTCACATTTTATTATTTATGAAAAGGGGGGGGAAGAGAAAGCAATGTAATGTTCCATAGAGAAAATTAGTTAATATTTTAGTCATACATTAAAACTGTTCCTCATAAAACATAGTAAAGTGTTAATGCTAACATTAAATCTTAAAAAAAAACACAAAACTGTTTGCATAATATTTGAAAATATGCAAATTTAAAATGAAGTAAAATAAATCAAAATGATAATTGGTTATGTTAGCATAGTAAGATCATAATAATGTTCTTCTGTTTTCTAATTTCCAAATCTATTATAAAGTGATCATGTTACTTTTTAGAGGAAAATCGTATAGCCAACTTAGTTTATACACAAAATACAAAAAGCTGTTTAGTGACAGAGGGATACCCGAAGAATTAACCATGTTTATGAAAGTCACTGAAGTAGATCATTACTTAATTCACTGCCTGGTTTGTTTGTCTGGTTGATGGGTTGGCTTTATATTTATTATCCTAGAGAACATACAATCAACTTTCTTGGCTTGTTTCTAGCGATTTAGCGACAGAAGAAAATACAAGATTATTCAAGAATGATTTAAAAAAAACTCTATCGTGTTTGAAACCACTTGGTTAATTAGTCTTCTTAAAAAGGTAAAAAGCTTTTACAAACATGAAAAAGAATATAGTCCTCAGTCACAGAGTCTACCAGGCAAGTTGCGTATGATAAGAGACATAATGTATATTCTTTAGGGTAATATAATGTTATTATATGAAGACAAAATATATCCTGGTTAACTTTCCTTTTTTCTTTTTTTTTTTTTTTTACTAATTTTGTTTTGCTATCAAACTGACAGTTACCAAACTCTAATTACAGCAAAATTAAACTCTCAATAGTCAGTATCTCCTAGAAAACTTTATCACATGAAATATCAACTACCTTCTACATCAAAATATAAATTAATAGTTTGGCAAAAATTAAATTTATTTTTAAAAAGTTAAAATTCAGGATTTAACTTAGAAAAGTAATGACTAAATACCTATTAACAAAAAAAGAAACTAGATAACATTTTTAGCCATGTTTTATTTTTAGATATACCACCTAAACAGGATAATTAGACATTCCCAAATTAGACTTCCAAGCGTTACCTTAAAAGAGCCAAAATCTTTTCCAAATGATACTAGAGAGCTCAAAGGTAGAGACTACCACGTAATTTGATCATGTTAATTAAATACTTTCATACTACTATCTACAGTAAAAGTTTACCTGGAATTTTAAAGACAAAGTGATCAGCTACTACTCGACAAGTTCTGCCTTTGTGGATAAAAATTTTAGCCATGAAGTAGTAAAAATCTATGGGAATAGCTCCATGATAAAAAATTATAAGTGCTGGTCCTTCTGGTATTTTTTCCATCCCATGAACTTCATAACCTGTTCAAGAGACAAAATACAGAGACTTAAAATATGTTTATTAATTTATTTGTATTAAAGGACAGTCAGTAACTCAGAAGCTCAGTCTTTTCCTAAAAGAGTGCATGAGGCCTCCTCATTCCCTTACCCTTTCCCTTCTTCTTCCCTTTCTCTTTCTTTCCCTGCCTTTCTGGAACAAATTAGCCCTCAGCCACCAGGTGGGCCAGAGTGAAGTAGGCACCTATGTGGAGGTGGCCTGGAGTGAGTGTTGGGGCCCAGGAGGGTGAGGAGGATAGTCGCACAGGGTGGCCTGGAGTGGGGAGTCAAAGCCGGAGAAGAGTCATGAGCGTACCCATGCAGGAAAGAGCCTGGTACAAGGGTGGCGGTGCAAGACTGGGAGTACTGTAAGATAGATGCTGGACATAGTCCTCTTCCCTCCTCCCTTGTATACCAAAGTTCCCCCTCCCCCCCCTCCTTGGGAGGCTGCCCCTGGCCAAGGCAGTTACCCAAGGAAACACACATCCCCTTTAGACAACTAGAATGCTGGAAGAAGCAGAACACTAAGTAAGGGAGCAAACACTCTGACGGCAGGAGATTAGCTGGTAAATTATCTACTTGGCCTTAAGTTGGGTGCTCCCTGACTTATGTGAGCTGAGTGAGGGTCTGCATGTAAGCCTGAAAATGATTTACATCCCTACTTTGATCTGTTAACTACATAACTGCTGTATATACTCCAGGGCGGTGAGGACTTCTTACCAACTGGACACCATCGGTGCCTCTCGTAAGTCTAATAAACCAATGTTTCTACCTGCTGAACCTCCAGGTGATTTCTTTGGAGTGGGTAAACATTATGTAAGTGCCCTCTCAGATTTGTGGCTCCTGCATTACAACTGGAGTAACTAGCAGGATACTTCAGAGAAATCCCCCACTGAAGTGGCTGCAAGAGAGAGGAAGGGGACAAGAGAAACGTCCCAGGGGAAATACCTGGGTGGATCACTGGTTCAATGTGGTTCAATGCTGCTAGCTTGGTAAATAGCAGGGGACCACCACGAGTATGGGGATATCCCCAAAATGCCAGCAGGACAGATGGAGGTGTTGAAGGCAGTTGAAGAAAAAGGAGGTATTCAGAAGAAAAAGGAATACAAGGCTGTGGCTGCCCTGGTGGCATGGCCACTCCTCTGGGGGCTCAAGTTAGCAACCAAGAAGGAAATTGAGTCATGGAGCCAAGGACTGAGGTTGAAGGAAAAGTTAAGGCTAGAAAGAGGCTCATTTAACTCAGGCTGACAGCAAGGATATTACAGCACATCAGTTGCACCAAGCCACTGACCATCTACACATTTTAGTATGATGTTTTGTGAAAATGAAAGGAAAGCAGCTGCTGTGGGCTAAGATCCGCACAATAGTGACAAATCCAGAGTGGAATCCTAGAAAATGGGAGCCCATTTCTGAGACTGATACCTCAGATGAGGACAATGAGAATGTCCAAGTGGAGGTGATAGAGGATGAAGCAGAAAATCCTCAGGCTAGGCCAGTAATCATGCAAAAGCTTAAGACTAGCTTAAGAATGAGCAGAGGGCAAATGCCCAAGATTTGCTTCCTCCTCTAAAATATATGCATACAAGCACCTACTCTCATGCCTCGGCAGAGCTAGGAAAACTAGCTATCAAGTTTTGTCAGAAAGAGAGAGCATTCCTGAGTGGCTGCTCCGTTTGTGGGATACAGAGGTCGATAGCATAGTGTTGTCAGGGGATGAACTGGTGAAAATGATATTGGTCACCAATCATCCCTCACTCCAGCAGTGCATTTACAGAGCAGGGCAACATGATGAAAATGCCTCCCGGGTGACTTGGATCATGGCGGGCTGCCAAGCCGCCCAGCCCGATGAAGGGAGCATTCCAGGAATGCCTCCTTGGTGGTCTACCATGGAGGATTTGCAAGAATTCCCTAGGGAACTGGGAATGAGACATGCTATTTACTGAGACCCCTTCTGTGGTCCGAACTTGGTACAATTTACTGGAGGAATGAAAGACAGGGTTATACAGTCGGCTCCCAGTAGCTGCAATGAAACACTGGTATCCATTCTGTCATCTCTAGTAGGACAATACATTCAAAGGGTGGCACAGGCCATAGCTGACCCAGGGAAAACTAAAATCATACGACAAAAGAAACAAAGCTGCAAAGTGAAAGCAGCAGCACCAAAAGGGAAAAGAGGGGAAAAGGGAAGTCAGAAGGAGCCAGTGAAGGTTACTAGAAAGCAGCTGTGGGTGGACCTAACTAAACCAGGGGTCAATCCAAAAATTAAATAAGTAGCCAAATGTCACACTGCTTAAATTGTGGCGATAGTTGCCCAAAGAGAAATGGTTCCAGACCCTGCCAGAAAAATGGCCAGAGACTTGGCTGATAAGGGAACGGACTCCTTCCGGGGAGGGTAGGCAGAGACACAGCTGAAGGACTTGATGAAGTTGCCCTCTATAGTTCACAAGTGGAACCAAGTGCTCCTCCAGAGGAAGACAAGACAAATTTCATGTTCCCTTGGTCCCAAGCCTAGGGGTGGGGCCAAGGGACAGAGGAATGCGGGAGGCCCCATGAGGAGCTTGCTATATACTGGTCTCTGCCGAACATACAGAGAGATTGCGTTGATAGATACAGGAACCAAATATACATATATGGGAATCCATCAAAATTCGAGGGGTCAATTACTGCTATAGATGGGTATGGTGGGCAATCCATTAAAGTAAGAAAGGTGAAGCTGATATTAAGATTGGTCGGCTCCTCCCACCCCAACCCCTCAAAGGAACATACTGTATATATCTTTCTGATCAGGGAACACATACTGGGGATTGATATACTGCAAGGTTTGTGTTTGCATACTAGTGTGGAGGAGTTTCACCTACGAAGAAGAGTTGTGAAAGATACAGAGAGGTAAAGCACAGCACTCCCTGGTGCAACTGCTGCCACCCCTGCAAATAGTGGCAACTAAGCAATATCAGTTGCCAAGGGGTCACAAGAATATTAGGGAAACTATAATGGAACTGGCCAAGGTGAAAATAAAACGCCCAGCCCATAGTCCATATAACTCCCAGGTGTGGCCCATCTATAAACCAGATGGAACCTGGAGAATGACTGTGGACTATAGAGAACTAAATAAGGTAATTCCTCTTTTACATGTGGCTGTACCTAATATTACTGATATTATGGATAAATTAGGGACTCCTTTGGGGGCACATCATGCTGTGTTAGACTTGGCTAATGCTTTCTTTAGTATTGATGACCATCCAGATAGTCAAGACCAATTCGCCTTTACTTGGGAAGGATGTCAATGGACATTCACAGTTTTGCTGATGGGCTATCTACATAGTCCTACCATCTGCCATGAAATGGTCGCTGAAGATTTGGGAAAATGGACGGCACCTCCATCAGTGAGACTATTCTATTATACTGATGACATTATGATAACTTCCAATTCTCTTACAGATTTGGAGGAGGCTACTCCATCCCTTATCACTCACCTATAGAGGAGAGGATGGGCTATAAACCAAAACAAGGTCCAGGGACCTGGATTATCTGTCAAATTATTTGGTGTTATCTGGCTGAGTAAGACAAAAGTAATGCCCTCTGCAGTAATAGACAAGATTTAGGCATACCCTAAGCTGACTAGTGTTAAACAATTCCAGGAATTTCTGGGATTGTTAGGATACTGGGGATGTTCATTCTCCATTTAGCTCAAATGGTGAGGCCTCTATACAAGCTAGTAAAAAATGAAGCAAAATGGGATTGGACATCTGAGTGTCAAGCTGCTTTCAGTTCTGCAAAAGCAACAGAATGGGGCATGCAAGCACTGGGAGTTCTAAATCCAGCACAACCCTGTGAATTGGACATAAATATTCCCAGGAGGGTTATACGTGGAGGTTATAGCAATGAGAGGGGAAAGCTTGCTTCTATGAGGTTCTGGTCCTAGACATGGAAAGGAGCAGAGGCCTGATATAGCCCTATATAAAAACAAGTCAACACTGCCTATCAAGCATTGCTAGCCACAGAACTGGGCACCAGACAGGCAGCTGTGACAGTGAGGACTGCATTGCCAATTGCTGGACCGATTCATGACATCACCATGCAACCCCATACTTCCAGTGCTCAGACAACCACGGTGACCAAGTAGCACACCTACTTGCAACAACACATTAAATTATCCACAAGTCCCCTAAGCCACGAACTATAAGTTATTGGGACCTGTCACGTTTATGGAGCCAGACAATGTGCCCACCAAACCCGTGGTAATCCCTCACTCATTACGGGGTGCCACCAGTGCCAGAAGAGGCTTGGTACACCAACAGCTCCTCTCGAGGGCACCCCCCTGATGGAAAGTCATTACATACCAACCATCAACAGATAGCACCTGGATGGATGACGGCACCAGGCAAAGCAACCAGTGGGCTGAACTGCAAACACTATGGATGGTGATAGCCAAAGAGAAAAGCCCAGCAACCATCTATACCAACAGCTGGGCAGTTTTTAAGGGTCTCATGTTGTGGCTGCCTCAGTGGAAAAAACAGGAATGGTTAATTATGAATAAGCTCCTGTGGAGTCAGGACATGGGGCAAGATATATATGCTAGCAGCCAACATAAATCAGTGACTGTGTACCATGTATCTGGGCAATGATGAGGCCAATGCCCTGGCCCATGTGAGATGGCTGGAAGAAGCCCCCACTTCTTAATATACCAACAGCTCCTATTGAGGGCACCCCCTCGATAGAAAGCCATCACATACCAACCATCAACAGATACCATCTGGATGGATGATGGCACTGGGGAAAGCAGCCAATAAGCTGAATTGCAAGCAGTATAGATGGTGATAGCTAAAGAGAAAAGCCGGTAACTATCTGTAGTTTTGAGTCTCACATAATAGCTGCCCCATCAAAAAACAGGGCTAGTTAATCATGAATAAGCCCCTGTGGGGTCAGGACATGTGGCAAGATATATTTGCAGTGCAAATTCAATTCAAGGCACCAGCCCCATTCTGTATAGAAAGGCTGAATGGCACAGGTAATGAGACCATGCAAGAAATGGGATGGACCCCCAAAGAATTATGTGGGACTACTAACACTCTTACAGATGCTGAGCAATGGGGACGGCAAAATTCTCCTTATAAGCAGGAGCACATCCCATGCTGGGCTTATACAGATGGCCATACCTCCCATATAACTGGACAGGAAGGTGTACATGAGGCTGGCCCTATATTCCCAGGAGAGTGCTCACGACCCTTCCCCTTCTGCCTAGCAATTGGAAGCCTTTTCTGCAAGACATCGAATTAGATGCACTCCCTGGTGGTTTTATCCCCTTACAACTTTTTCTCCACCAATAGGTAATATTATGACTGAAAAGGCAGTGGAAGCCCTAGCCAACCACACCACCAATGTCCTGTATGCTAGTTCTCATGATATCCATTTGTTGAATAAAGAAGTCTTCCAAATTAGAAAGATAGTCCGCAAAACAGGATGGCTCTAGACATGCTTACTACTGCCCAAGGGGGCACCTGTGCCACTATTAAGGCTGAATGTATATTCCTGATTTCTCTTACAATGTCTCCCTGTTCCAAAAACTGTACATACTGAAATTAAGGCTATGGATGCCACTGCCTGTGACCTTTCCTCAGATTAGTTTTTGTCACTCAACCCATTTTGGAAAAGGATCATAATAGGAATGGTGGTAGTGGTAGGAGTGCAGTTGTTTGGTGCTTGTGGGTTATACTGCATTTATGGTATCTGGATGCAATGTGTGACTCGTTGCTCCACCCTAGGGGACACGCAGAAGATTAATATGATGCAAACACTGTGAGGGTGGAATAGTCGTACGTAGGAGTGGAATGTAGGGCAGATGCTGGACATAGTCCTATTACCCCCTCCCTTGCATACCAGAGTTCCCCTTCCCTCTCCTCTCTGGGAGGCTGCCCCTGGCCAAGGCAGTTACCCAAGGAAACACACATCCCCTTTAGACAAACAGAATGCTGGAAGAAGCAGAACACTCAGTAAGGGAGCAAACACTCTGTCAGCAGATTAGCCAGTAGATTAACTTCTCTGCCCTGCCATATCTCAGGTGCTCCCTGACTTACATGAGCTGGGTGAGGGTCTGCATGTAAGCCTGAAAATGATTTATATCCCTACTTTGATCTGTTACCTATAAAACTGCTGTATGTACTCCGTGGTGGGCTTCTTACTGATCGGCCACTATCGGTGCCTCTCATAAATCTAATAAGCCAGTGTCTCTATTGCTGGACCTCCAGGTGATTTCTTCGGAATAGGTAAACACTATGCGAGAACCCTCTCAGATTTGGGGCTCCCATATTACCAGTACAAATACAGAAAAGGAGAGAACTAGAATAAACTCTGTCACTGCAAGAGAAGGTCGCTCCCACCATAACAATGAAAAAAAGCAAACGGTTTACAAAACCCTAACTTTTCCTGAGCATGTCAGAGAGCTGAGGTCACAAGGCAACCAGGTGAAATGAGCTCCAAAGGGAGACAAGCCCCTCCAAGGAAAGACAAAAACTGAGTGTGGGAGGAAGCAGCAGATGCTATAAATGTGGGTAAGAAGAAAAGAATGAATAAATACTTAACAGCCGAGTATGGGCTAGCATTGAGTGTAGAATCCCTGGGGACCGCAGACACACACCAACATGTCCACACTCACTCTGTAGCTCTTCTCCACAGCCCTCAATGAGTACTCACTAGAAAAATTAGGGGTGAGGCAGGAGACCAAAGAGAGCCCCGCTAGTGATACAGAGAATAAAACCCTACTCACTTCCTGGAAGTTTCTCTTGTAAAAACAAAACCAGTCAGACACTAGAAGAGGTGCAGGAAACTCTCCCACCCCCTCTGAGAAAAAGGTACAGGCAAAAGTCATCTGATGCTAGGAGGGACAGAACTCCACCACCCCCAACCTACACCCCCTGCCCCACTGCTCCAGTGTCAGGCAAAAGTCCACTACTTCTAGGGAAAGGCTAAAAGCAGAAGTATCTGCTACTGGGAGGTAGGAGTGGGCAGCAGGAAACGTGCTTAGGCCCAGGGTCCTGAAATGATATAAAACAAAGATCTACCACTAGGGAGAGGGCCAGAAACGCTCCCATCACAAGACCCCCACTCACAAAAGGCAAAGTTTGCCTGCCACAGAGAAGGAAAGGAACGCGGTATAACGCCTCATCCCTGAAAAAAGGGCCTGATAAGATTTTAGCTAAACCAGAAAAACAAAGGAGTGCCCCCCCACCACCACCACCACACTGCATCCTCACTTGGAGTAATAAGCAAAGGCAACTGGGGTCAGGGCAGGAGCATGAAGAGGGACCCCTTCTGTGGCACAGGCAATATAGGACTGAGGGAAGAGCAGGAATACTAAGAAAAACCCCCCTGGTACTCCAGGCTTTATATTACGTACAAGGCAGCAGTAGGTGTTTGAAGTCTGTGCTGAACTGAAAGTAACTATAGCAACAACAAAACCCAAACCCAGTTCAACTATTCAGTGGACTGAATCAACCCCTAACCAATCACTAATGACCTGACAGGAGTGCCAATTTTCAGTCACAAATACTATTTATCTCAGTCTCCACTGTTCTTTTATACACAATGCCCAGAATTCAACTAAAAAAATTATGAGGCACACAAAACAGTAAGGAAAAAAATCCATTGTCAAGAGATACAACCATCAACACAACTGGACCCAAAAGTTGAAACTATCAGACAGTAACTATAAAATAACTATGATTAATAAATTAAAGGATGTAGAGGAAGAGGCAGAAACACATGTAATCAGATTAGGAACTTCAGCAGAGAGATAGAAACCATTAAAAAAGAGTCAAACAAAGTTTATAAACTTGAATGAGATCTAAAGATTAGATATTAGTATCTATTAATGTTAACTTCCTGATTTTAATGGGTTTTTTGAGATTAAGTATGAGAACATCCTTGTTTGTAGAAAACACACAAAGTGTTAATGACAGGGTAATATAGGCACTTACAACAAAATGATTTAGGAAAATAAGTTCTTTGTACAATATTTGGAAAATTAATTATTTAAAAGTGTACTAATAAAAGCAGTAATCATAATGCCCTCTATGGAAAAATTATGTAAGATCAAAGAATAATAGAATCTACAAGATAAAAAAATAAAAGTATCAAACTAGCAGACAATATTAGAATTTAAGACTATTTTCAGTTGCTAAACAAAGTTATCAACACAATCTGAACCATCAAACACACTTTCATTTCTCCACTAATTTCTTAGAAACGATCTGGACCCTTCTGTGTAAGCTAGATATGAGGTAGTTCCATGGGAGTACTAGATTCTATTGGTTACAAGCAGGTTGTGAAAGGGGTAAGGAAATGAACAAAGAGGAGTGGGTGAAAGGGGCCAGGATATGAGCGTAAATTAAGTTAAAACTTTCCTAGGAGATAGATAACACAACCTAGGGTAAAATTTAACAGAGGCATAAAATAATTCACTAGTAAAAATAGGAAAAATCACTCCGGGCTTGTTGGTAAGAAAAAAGAAAAGAAAAATTCTTAACTAGTGACCCAATGCAAAGTAACACACCATTTAAATTGTTATATACAAATGGATTACGTAAAAATGCGGCAAAATTTTATTTCATTCACAAACATAAGACTTCATTTTTACATATTTAAGTTATTCTTTAAAAATTCCCTCATTCTGTTCACTGAAAATGAACAATTACTGAGGTTGTCTGACATTACCAAAAGGATCAACTGTCCCATAAAATAAATTTTCTGAGAAGTAAAGAATACTCCTTTGAGGGATTCTACAGAGAATATTCCTAAGGTTCTCTCTGGCTTTATGGAATATTAAAATTAAGAAGCAATTGCACTATTTACATAACACCAAATCACCTGCTTAAAAGAAGAAAAACTCAATTAATCAATTATTGGCAAAAATGATAATTTTTTTTTAGGCCCTATTGCCTTTATGTCCCAACTGCCTATCAAGTGACATTAGAGGGCCGGCCCGGTGGCGCACTGCTACAGTGCGCCGCTTGGGAGCGCGGTGGCTCTCCCGCCAAGGGTTCGGATCCCACATACAGACCGGTTCCTGCTCACTGGCTGGGCGAGGTGCGGGTGCAACATGGAGGGTTACGATCCTGTTGCTGGTCCCGGTCCGGTACGGGCGCGACACTGAGGGTTGCGATCCGTTGCCGGACAAAAAAAAAAAAAAAAAAAAAAAAAAAAAGTGACATTAGATTATTTTATGTATCATATAACTTGTGGCTCCCTGAATATACTTTCTCAGCTTTGTCCTTCTGCTCATGCAGTTGCCTTTAGTTGGAGCACTTCCTGCCCCATGTTTCCTCTCTAGTAGTAGAAATTTTACTATACTTTAACTCCTCCTCTTTCAGACTTTATACTCAGTGGTCACACAGTTTTGTGCATTTTACCACCAAAAACTCTCTCAAGTCTATCACCTCCTTCCCTTTCCTAACTTCAGTGTCCAGCTGCAGCCCCATCAACTCCTGTCTATGGCACACCAATGCCAGGGGGATCTGATGAGCAATGGAAGCTTGGAGAAAGCAGTCACAACAGCAACTACTGTCACTGTCCACCCAACCACTGTCCAGGGAGGGGGAGCCTCAATCTGCAGATTTTGAGTCGTCCAGGCCCCATTAATAAGGACAGCCTTAATCTGTGATGAATATGGCTCTCTTATTTGATGCCATTACGTATGTAATTTATTTACTTCCCCTGCTATGATCCCACACTCATGAGATATTCTCCTGACCTTCTGGCTTCTCATATAGCTTCCTACAGGAAGAGGATTTGAAGGTCACATGGAGCTCAGTTAATTCCTCTCATGGCAATGATTTATTATGTTATATAAATGAGTTAACTGCCTTCTGGCTTTAGACATCCGTATCATGAATTCAGATAATGATAATCTCCTAAGAGAAGTTGATGAATTTTCCATCAAAAATCCATTCTTGAGCCTATATACCTACACATTATTGGTAAATAAACAATGCCACCCTTTTGGATCTTCCTCAGGAAAGCAAACAGAACTAAACTACCTACAAAATAAAATCCAAACTCCTGAGCATAGCATTTAAGATCCTTCGAACCTGGCTTCAGTCTACCCTTCCATGTTCATCACTTAACATACTTCCTGGTCATGAATGATTCATCTTGTAGTCCTAAATACATCATGCATTTGCTGCTGTGTTTACCATAAATGGTATCCTATGAGTATAGTTAGTTATGAATCTTTTTCTGTTCAATAATGTATCTTTGAGATCTACCCACAAAAGACACATAAGTAATCTTATTTTTTTTAATAGTTATAAACTATTCCATAATAAATTCATGTTACTGTTCATTTAGCCATTTCCCTATTCAGGAACAATTGGATAGTTTCCAATTTTTCACAAATATCACTGCAATGAACACCCCTTTATATGCATCCTTGTACACTAAACATGTGAGTTTATCACTAGAATAGACACTAAGAAGGGCAACGGCTGATCATATGATATGCCCATCTTAAATTATAGTAGTTATTACTAAATTGTCTTCCCAACTGGCTCTACATTACTTTCCCACATGCATCCAACAGGAGTTCCCATTTCTCCACATTCTCATCCTTTAATGTTATCACATTTAATTTTATCAGTCTTTTGGGTAAAAATGATATCTCAATGCCATTTTAATTTGCATTTTCCTAATTACCAGAGGGGCATGTGCATCTGTAATGATTACTGGCCATGTATGTTTCTTGATCACATCCTTAGGACATTTTTAAGTTGGATTTTTTTTCTCATTATTATTTGCTAAGACAGGTTGTAAATAAGTTGCATTGATCTGCCCGTCATTTAACATGTCTTTTAGCTGTCTTTTTTTGTTTTTTTTTTTTAAATAACCGATACCCAATTTATTAAAATAGTTGACTTAAGCATCGGTAATGGTAATTTCAACTTTGATTCCTGGCTCAATGGAAGTAATCTGTTTAACAATCTCAGAAGGGCTATGCAAGTCAACAAGACACTTGTGGAAGCTCATCTGAAAACGATCCCATGTCTTAGTATCTTCACCACAAGGCATTTTTCTTGTACTGATTCTCAAAGAACTGGCCCTTTCACTTTAAGATTCTTTTCCTTCGTATCTCTCATCAAGTCAGCACACACCTGCACCAGGGATTTTGCATTGCAGCTGACTAGGGTAATTCTAATTCAGTGAGTTGCCACCTCTGGTTACACATGTGTCTTTCCAGTATCTTAAAATACAGGGTTGTAGTGCAGCATCCCGACTGAGTAAAAACCGGTGAGTCAGGAGCAAGAGTGGGCAGACCTGATCTCTATAGCACCTGCCACCACGAAGAGCTAGATATGACTTTTTAAAATAGCTTTCACTTTTCTGTCTTCTTGAAGACCTTCCCTACTTCCCTACTATCAGATATTTTCCTATATCTTTTCCTGCTGATTTAAAATACCACCTTTATCATTTATAAATTCACATGTTTCTGGGCCCTACACTGTTTGATTTGTGGCAATCCTTTCCCTGTACCAATACTACAATTTTAATCACTATATATAATGTTAATAAAATGTTTTTGATATAAAGTGAAAACACTCATTTTTTCAAATTGGCCTTAGTTAGTCTTGTTTATTTATTCTTCCATACAAATCTTAGAAGCTGCATGAAAAAGCAGTTGGAACTGCATTGAATTAATAGATGAACTGGGGGTGTGGGCGGCAGAGTGACATCTTTACCATATTGAGACCTCCCATCCATTCATCTCTTTTAAAACTCCACCTGTATGTATAGTTTCTCCATAAAGCTCTTACATGCTCTTACACATTTTTTGTTAGTCCTAAAAGAATTTTTCCTTTCCTTCTTAAAAATGACTATGGTTAGTATATGGGCAGTTAAATAATTTTATGTTGATCTCATATATCCATTTCTCTTGCTTAACCATTCTTCTTAGTACTGATAAATTTGTTGAGTCATTTGGTTCTTTCAGGTATCTCATTTTCTAATCATTTTACTTCCTATTTCTAGGACCTCCAGGGCAATGTTAAGTAGTAGTGGTAACTGCACCCTTGTCCTGTTCCCTACTGATGAGAATTGCTTTCATACTTCTCTACTTCTCCATTATGTATGTTTGTTGAAGATTTCTGGTACATTACCTTTATTAGTTAAAGCAGTACTTTCTAGTCCTCATTTGCCAAGACTTTTCATCATAGATATTGAATTTTATAAAATTATTTTCTACCAGACTGACATACAAATCTCCTTTTTCTGTGTGTTTGCCTTAGTTTTTATGGCTAAGTTATGCCAGTCTCGCAAAATAAACTGCATAGCCCCACATTTTTCTATATTCTGAAGCAGTTTATGATGGACATTATTTGTTCCTCAAAAGTCTGGCAGAACTCATGGGCTCTGGGACACTTGTGGAGGGAGGAGGAGATAAACTTTGGACACTGTTCCAATTTGTTTGATTATTGGTATATTCTATTTCTGTCTTTGTGAACCAATTTTAATCATGTCTATTCTCCTGTTGCACTAGCCATTTCACTTAGTCTTTAAATACAATGGTGCAAAATAGTTACTTAAAATTTGTTTCTACTCATTCTTCAAAGCCTTATTCAAAAGCTACCTCCTCTGAATAGTGCTTTTATTTTTGTCCTATAAGAAAAGGAATTGGCGGGCCGGCCCAGTGGCGCACTGCTACAGTGCGCCACTTGGGAGCGCAGCGGCGCTCCCACCGAGAGTTCGGATCCCACATACAGACTGGTTCCCGCTCACTGGCTGAGCGAGGGGTGGGCGCAGCACCAAGGGTTGCGATCCCGTTGCCGGTCCCGGTCCGGTACGGGCGCGACACTGAGGGTTGCAATCCGTTGCCGGACACGAAAAAAGACAAAAAAAAAGGAAAAAAAAAAAAA
>NW_007728274.1:157709-216468 GCF_000696425.1 Galeopterus variegatus | reverse complement strand
CCGCGCACTGGCTGAGTGAGGGGCGGGCGCAGCGCTGAGTTTTGCGATCTCGATGCCGGTCCCGATCCGGTACGGGCGCGACACTGAGGGTTGCAATCCGTTGCCGGACACGAAAAAAGACAAAAAAAAAGGAAAAAAAAAAAAAGAAAGAAAAGGAATTGGGGCCGGCCCGGTGGCGCACTGCTACAGTGCGCCGCTTGAGAGCGCAGCGGCCCTCCCGCCAAGGGTTCGGATCCCGGCTCACTGGCTGAGCGAGGTGCGGGCGCAACACCGTGGGTTGCGATCCCATTGCCGGTCCCAGTCCGGTACAGGCGCGACACTGAGGGTTGCGATCTGTTGCCGGTCACGAAAAAAGACAAAAAAAAAAAAAAGAAAAGAAAAGGAATTAACATTTATCGAGCATTTACATTCCAGGAACTGTGTTAAACCCTTAATAATCATCACAAAAACCCTCCACAGATGAGGAAAAAGTGTAAAAAGCCCATGCAACTTACCCAAAGTCACACAGTGGGGCCAGGATGCAGACTGCATCTGCCTAACTCCAAGTTCCGTGCTCTTACTCCATATCACACTACTTCCTGCTACAAGAATGTACATGCTAACCTACAGTATTTTCAAATGCTGGATGTAACCTATTAGAGAGCTGCAAAATCAATTTAATCAATTGAAAAATCCCTTCAATGAGTTATGACCAGCATTCTTCTTTTTAAATAAAAGAGAGTAGAAAGCGGAATAGATCACACGCAGAAAGTATATACACTTTTCATGAAACAGTATATACATGTGTATGTATACTGGATGGCAAAATGCATTTTTCACTAGTAATACCAGTCAAAAATTTGATAGCCTAAAATTGTACTTTGAATATACTAGGTACCTTGAACATAGTGTGTTAAGTTGAACTTGCTAATGATCAAGAGGCAAAAGATGTATCTTAGTGCCTTACAAATTATCGGAGAAAGATGCTCTATAACTATGATAGCTAACATTCATTGAAACTTACTGTGTAATAGAAATTAAGCTAAACACTTCACATAAAATTTCATTGAATCCTTACAACAACCTATTTTACAGAAGAATATGATGTTCAGAAAAGTACCTTGTTTGAGAAGGTTATTGATATAGTTTTAAAGTAGCTTCTTCCCCCAGATATTTATCAATTACAGAGTACAAATAATAGTAATTTTACAGTGGAGAAGCCGGCAGATACCTCCTTAACCAGGTGATCTAAGTTAATACCGTCAGGAATATGGCATAGCAATATCACGAACTCTCTGATATAATGCACTGAGGACACATCATCGTTTTTGTGTTATTCCTGTCAAAAATTCATAACCTCAATCTAATTATTGAAAATGCCAAATCTAAATTGAGAGACCATCAACAAAATCTCTAAAAGTGCCAAGGTCATGAAAGACTGAAAAAAAAAAAAAAAACCACTAAGGAACTGTTATAAGCTGAAGGAGACATATTAAAACAAACTAAGAACTATATATTTTACTTCCTCTCTGCTGTACCGTACATCCGAAAAAAAAAAAAAAACCACTAAGGAACTGTTATAAGCTGAAGGAGACATGACAACTAAATACAATAGGGGATCCTGGAAAAAGGACACTGGTGGAAAAATTGTAAAATTTGAGCTATAGTTTAATTAACAGTATTGTACATTGTTAGTTATATAACTGGACAATGGTTATAAAGATGTTATCATTAGGGGAAGCTGGGTGAAGCATACACGGGAACTCTTGGTACTGTTTTTGCAACTTTTCTGTAATTCTAGATTTTTTTCAAAATGAAGTTTTAAAAAAAAATCATAATTATTGCACAAAGGGAGGGAAGGGGAGAAGAGAGGAAGAAGAAAGAAAAGTTAGATAACTTGAGCAAGATCACCCAGCCACTTAGGAGAGGCATTTTGGCCTCAGGCAGTCTGACTACACACCTCCACTGCCTGAAGGACAGAAGAGGTGAGAGAAAACTCTTATTCAACTGAAGTAGAGAGATGTTTTGACATCCCAATTTAATTTTTCCATAAAAAACTTTGCTACATATGGTTTAATCTATAGAGCCCTTTCAGTGAATAAAACGTGCTGATTTCTTTAGAAAATAATAAAATATGAAGCTAAAGAAAGTTTAGAGTTCATGCTATTGTGGTCTATTTTGTTTTTAAATCAGTAATTCATATAATATAAATAATAAACCATATGATCAGACTACCTCATTAATCAAATCATTGCATTTTCTCAAAATTTTGTATTGCCAATGAACTGAACAAGCTACGTTGGTGTTAATAAGCATAAATATTATTTTCAAACAATGAAGTAAATTCTGTGTAAGACAAAAACAAAACTACAATAATATAAACACACAAAATAATACAAGATAAAACAAGTAAAAGACACCAAGATAAAATATTCCTTATTTCCCTGAAGTGAAAGTTATGGTACTCATTACCTATACCCTTATGCTAAAATGCATAATTTTTAATTTTCTCAAGAACATCTAGATACCTTACTGAGGACTCTTCCTCATCACATTAATTTTCAGGGGAAATCATTAAATATTAAGAGTCCAGCTTCTAAAAATGTCATTCACATTTCCTAGGAATTTTTTTTGAAAAATGAATCAAAATTTTCATAGTTTAAAGTCTATAAGCAAACTGAATGTAGAGACTTCATTGATCCATCACTGGGCAAACTACCTAGAAATGTAAGTATTTAAGAAACATCAAACTAATGTTTCTCAGTGTCATACAGGCAATATGTTACACAGCACATAAGAAATCAAAGAATTTTTTGAAAAATCACAGAACATTTGCATTATACACAGTATGAAGGTAAAACAATTTCAAAATAGAAAACACTGGACAGATTCTTATACAGAGATACTTATTGAAAATAGTAAACAAATTATAAACAAATCCCTGTTCAATAACAGGTAACTAATTAAATTACTTTTGGATTTACAGAATTACAAGTAGTCATTAAAAGTCATATTTACGAAGGCAGCTTAGTGACATGAAAAACAGCAGTGTGCCACACATATAAAAAATGACAAAAACACTAAAACTTTTAACAGAACTCATTTGCATAGTAAATTTTAGGTGACTATTATTTTCTTCTTTATATTTTTCTGTATTTGCTACATTTTTTACAATGAACATTTTTATTATTAAAAAAATTCCTCTGAAGATTCTTCAAAAAGCATACATTAAAACTGATTTGAAACCAATACAAAATTTAAATATGTACAAATTTCTTTTATTTATGCCACTAAAGAATAAAAAAATTATTTGTAAAAAAAAATCACTTATCCTAATAAAATATATTAAATTATATAACAGAACATTAAAACAAACTAAGAACTATATATTTTACTTCCTCTGAGCCAAAAGGGTGTATTTAAAAATACATCAAAATTATATATTCTGCTATAAGTTTAGCACTCAAATTTATCTAAGTTAAATCATGTCTCCTGAAATATAAATAAATTCAAATTCCTTACAATATATATTATCTTGAAATATAGAGAGTTTAAATATGGGAGGGGTATATACAAGGATACTTCAAAAAGTTCATAATGAAAAGATTCATATTCTCTTTCAATTCTATTTTTTCATGAACTGTGAGAAGTACCCTCATATATTCCCAATGAGTATTGTAAATGACACCACTAAATTTTTGTATCACTGTTTTAAAGACAATAAACAACAGCCTACAAGATGTAGCCTCTGCAGATGTGCACATGTGGAATCCTGAAATATCATCTTGCCTCATATAAAACAATAAGCGGGTGTGAGAGTTGTACTGACTGGCAGGAATAGTGATGAGTAAACATTAAGAATTTAACACATCATAGGCATATAGTTCCTGTTTGCAAGTTTGCTGAATACTACTTTTGGCCCCAAATCCCCCCAACCTGGGACAGACTTACTGCACAGCACAGAGCACAGGCTTTAGAGCCAGATGTCTGAGGTTGTATACTGGCTCTGCTTCCTACTGTGCCTTGGGCAAATAACAACTTCTCTGTGCCTCAGTTTCCTCATGGGTAAAATGGGGATAATACTCAGAATCTATATATTATGTTACAAGGTTTAAAGGTGTTAATGTATGTTAAGCATTTGACAGTGTCTAACACAGTAAGAACTCAAAAAATATTTGTAGGTATTGGGCCGGCCCGGTGGCGCACTCGTAGAGTGCAGCGCTTGGGAGCGCAGCGGCGCTCCTGCCGAGGGTTCGGATCCCATATAGAGACCAGTCCACTGGTTGAGCGCAGTGCGGGCGCGACACTGAGGGTTGCGATCCCGTTACCGGTCACGAAAAAAGACAAAAAGGAAAAAAAAAAAATATTTGTAGGTATGTAAGTATGTATGCAGCATTAAAATGACAATACATTAGCCTAATAAGCATGTCACTGGTGTTCTCTGCTAACAGCCTTATAATTTCAGTAATGTATATTTCAAAGTCTGTGCTTTCTTCCATGCCCTTCTGTGAAACCACTTTGATGTTCAACAGCATGATACACAAAGCTACATCTTTGTCACATGCCTACTGAATCCTCAGTATTTATATACACCAAAAACAAGAGAGACCAACAAATAAGGTATTGGTGGAATAATGTGGCAAAAATTGGTAGAGAAAAACACCAAATCCTTGAAAATAGGTACACCAAATCCTTGAAAATAGGTTACTAGAAGGCAATTATTGTGCTGGCCAAAGGAAGAACCACCAATCATTAACAACATCACAATCTCTAAAATAATAAAGAAATAAATGAATATCCTGGAGAGAAATTTATTGCATCTCATTTATTCAGAAAGACACACTGACCTCTAAGATGAATCAAAAAGAAATGGGTAAATTGTGGGATACAGATTATAATTACTGTAATATTATTTTTAATAGTTCATTAAAAAAATCTCTACACTGGTAAAGTCAAACTTATTTTGAACAGAATGGAAGTAAATGCTAAATAATTCAAGCATTTTTAAAACACTTTCTATACAGTTTTAATTAATTAGTCTCTCATTCTATTAGATGTTTTAAATATAAATTTTCATATTTTAGCTTATAGTAATAGTCTATAGTGTTGTTTGGTTCTTTAATAGAAAGTAACATGTTTGGGAAAAAACACCTTAAGAAAGACACATACATATGAATGACACGTGCAAACAGATAATAACAGGGAACAGCAAACATCACTTCCATTATATTTTCAGAATCTTCTCAATAAATAATATAGAATGACTTTAGTTTCAGTGCCACACACGTGGACAGCCACACACAGAGAATAAAGTATTCTTGCTTACCGTGCCATACCGCTGCATGTCCATCCCACAGAGTTGCCACCGTTTTCCTTGCACCATCCCATAAATTATGAGAGTAGGCTTCTTTTAATACATTCTTCCTCTTATAAATGTGTAAGAAAATAATAGTAAGGTAGAGAAGAAAGATAGTAAAGTAAGGAAGTATTAAAAGTATTAGTGGCGTAAAAACCCACAAAAGATAGTTTGCAAAATTCAGATAGTCCTCCAGTTGCTCCACACCAAACCATTCTTCAAGTATGTGAACCAGACAAGTCATATAGGGCATAGAATCCTGTCCTGCACCACAGGTTTGATTTTTGTCTATCATTTTTCCTTAGGAGAAAATGATAAATTCAGTTTCTTTCTTCATTGTCACCTGCTTCCTAGCAGGTCTTTAATTTTGCCACTAGAAGGGAAAAATAACCCAGTGTTATTCTCTTTACAGCTATAAAGTTAAATGTTTTAGTCTACATAACTACTATATAGAGTCATTTAATACCAAAATTGAGTAGATTGTTAATGATTAACTTGGTTGCGATTTAAATGTGAAAATTATAAGGTTTCATCTATTTGCTCATGAAGCGTATTGGGTTTAGCTTTTGAAATAAATCACAGGCTATAAATGACAGAGGAAAATAAAGCAGATGAGGAATGAATTTTGTCTTATGTAGATCATGTTGAACATTTGGATCTTAAACTAGGTCATATTGAGATAACTCTGTTCTTTGCAAAAGAAAACAATATCTTACTCAATAAAAGTAACCCAATTCTTCAGGATGACATATATTTTTAGATATTATCTTTCATAGAGAAATAGACTAATAGAAAAGCTGACCTTTTGACATTATGTAAATGTAAAAATTTATCAGTACTGTTTCTATGTTACAGTCACTAAAATTTCTCTCAAATCTTAAATGACTAAAAGTATAACTATACAATTATTTTATAAACTCTCTCTAAAACAGTCACTTTACTTACCAGAAATTAGATAAATATCTTGTCCCAAGCTTCGATGTATGTATTCTGGAAAACACAGTAAAAAAATGGAAAAAATATATGATTAAAGAAAAAATATAATCATTAACACCCAGAGTCAAAATTTCCATAAAATAAACAGTAAGAGACATTCACAAATGTTTGACAAATGTGATTACAGCCCACATTAGTGCATTACAATTAAAAATTATACTCATGCTGCCACTGCTTTAGTGAGGACAACTGTATACACACTGTTTAGTGCCATTATATAAAACCCCACCCAAGAACGTTTTTTCAACAGAGGCATGAAAAGCTTTGCTTCTTTGGAGGAAAAAGTATGATGTTATTAAGCTGTGTAACTGACTATGTCTCTCTGCCACATTAGCTGATAGTCAAACACAATATTCCATGACTTGATTATATTAGCCCTATGATCATATTTTCCTACATAAGATTTCCTTGGTTTCCTTCTTCTATTCATATTTCCTCTGGTTCTGATTCTATTCTTAGAGACATCTTATCATTATTCCATAATATACAATCTTAGTGAAAATCATCTCAATTCCTTTGGAGCTGAGGTAGGGAATTGAGGAAATGAGAGAAAGAAATGGTGGGAGAGGCAGAGACACACAGGCAAGAGCAATTACATGCTGCTTTTACATCAAGACTATCCTGGTAACTGGCTTACTAGCAGGGCGTGCCCTCTGACTTGTTCTTCAAGGAATGGAGGATTTAGCCTAATTCCTTGTAACCATTAGCATTTACTTGTGAGAAACCTGGGCCTGTTATGGTAACAGAAGGCAAGCACAGCACACAACGAGCCCTCAACTTGGGCTTTATTTATATGATATTCTAATCAATCCATCTAAACAGATGAATCACTATAATTATAATTTATCAGTGTTTGATCATTTAGAGTGCAACATAGCAAAATTTAATACCTTTAAAGATGACAGCTTTTCCCACTAGGATGATTATAATCCAAAAAAATGAAAAATAACAAGGGCCGATGATGTGGAGAGATTAGAATCTTCAGATATTGCTGGTTGGAATGTAAAATGGTATGGCTGCTGTGGAAATCAGTTTAGTGGTTCCTCAAAAAGCTAAACATAGAGTTACCATATGATCCGGCAATTCTACTCCTAGGTATATACCAATAAGGACTGAAAACACACATTCGCACAAAAATTTGTACACAAATGTTCACAGATGCATTATTCATAATAATCAAAAAGTAAAAACAATGCAAATGTCCATCAACTGATTAACAGATAAACAAAATGTGGTACAGTTGGTCCTCACTATCTGCAGGTTCTGCACCCACGGGTTCATGCCCCATGGATTCATCCAGCCACAGATAAAAAATATTCAAAAAAAAACAAAAATAAAAATAACAATACAACGATAAAAAATAATACAAATTTTAAAATACAGTATAACAATCATTTATATTGTACCAAGTATTATAGGTAATGTAGAGATGATTTAAAGTGTACAGGAGGATATTCATAAGTTATACTATGCCATGTTACATAAGGGACTTGAGCATCTGAGTATTCAGGTATGGGTGGGGAGGAGGATAGTCCTCGAACCAACTGCCTGCAGATACCTAGGGATGACTGTATATCCATATAATCTGTATCTGTATATGCCATAAAAAGGAATGAAGTACTGGTTCATGCTATAATATGGATGAACTTTGAAAACATGCTAAGTGAAAAAAGCCAGACACAAAAGATCACATATTGTATGATTCCATTAATATGAAATACCCAAAACAGGCTAATCCACAGAGTCAGAAAGATTAGTGTTTGCCAGAGGTTAGAGGAGAATGAGGAGTGGCTGCTAATGGAAACAGAGTTGTCTCTGAGATAATGAAAATGTTCTGGAATTAGATAGTAGTGATAGTTGTACAACCTTGTAAATATACTAAAAACCACTGAGCTATACATTTCAAAATGGTGAATGTCATGATAAATTATATCTCAATTAAAAAAAAAGCTTTTAAACATTGTTAATTAACAAAATTTATTATAACCTCTCATATAGGTTAAAAGTAGCTTTTCAGAGGCCCAATCAACATTTTGGTGATCTGATCCTTACTGCTTAATACAATTGCCCACAATAATCTACTCTCATTTTCAATTTTTAATAGAATTATAAAATCTTGTAATTTTAAAACTTTCTTTAGTACCTCCCCAAACTGGAAATAGAATTACACATCTTATCCTCTTAATCACATTCTGATTTATTATATATACTTAATAAACACAGTAAAGGGAAGGGGACTAATATAGTTTGGATATGTCTGTCCCCCCAAAGCTCATGTTGAAACCTGATCCCCAATGTTGGGAGGTGTTTGGGTCATGGGGGCAGATCCCTCATGAATAGATTAGTGTCCTCCCTTGGGGGTGGAGGAGCAGCAGGAGTCTCCGTCTCTCCCTCTCTCTCTCTCTCTCTCTTCCTCTCCTTACACTCTCCAGTTGCCTGCCAGTTATTAGGAGAAGCAGCATTAGGCTCACAACAGATGTAGCTGTCCCAGAATCAGGAGCCAAATAAACCTCTTTTCTTATTAATTACCCAGTCTCAGGAATCCTGTTATTGCAACACAAAAACAGACTAATATAGGGAGAGAGCACAGGCAGAGTTCCAGTGAGAAAGGTTACACGAACAACTTCATGAGATCTAGTAGCCTCTTAACAGTGCTGTGTGCAATGACTCCCTCCATAAATGGTCATTCAGCCCTGATTTTGATTTAAACCTTTCCAGAACACTCAAAAGCTTCCCATTCCATCTTCAAAACCATCCATCGAACTACTAAAAAGGTCTTCCTATATTCACTAACTTCTACTTACTGAACCTAGTTCTATACCACAGAACCTCTCTCATTGGACAACTTCTTAAGTTTCAGAACAGCTATCATGAGCTGAAAAATCCCCTTTTCTAATAAGAGTCCTTAATTCTTTCAACCACTCCTCAGAATTTGGTTTCTCAACCTTTCACCACTCTGGTCACTCCCTGTGACTGACTCCAGTTATTTGGTATTGAGAGGACCATGTCAGCACCCTCTGGGCCTCAGTTCACTAAAATCTGCAAAAATAGAATAATAATAATATCTACCCCATAGGATTACTCTGATTAAATGGGCTAATCTGTGTAAAGAGCCTAGAACAATGCCTGACACGTTTGCTATCACTATCATTACTGGAATCAAAGATGACAATAACTTTTTAAGTAGCTTTATCATTCCGCTAACTCATATTCAGCTAAAAAACGTGGTACTACTTTCCACATCTCTGCAAACTGTACTTGAAAAAAAACATTTTGTAGCCAGCAAAGATTATACATCCTATTAACTTTCATATCCTAAGACACAGCCCATCCTTTCAGCCTGTTCCAGGAGCACAGTGTCTCAGTTTTGTCTTCTGAAAACAGAGAGGAAAAACTCATTCAATAAAGACCTATTTAACCCTTATGTACCTAGCAGTTTCACAGCAGTAAATAAACCAAAGACCACAATCTCAAGTGACTTACAGTCTAGAGAAGATAGGGAAGATAGACAATAAATAACTAGTAAGATGCTGGTTCTTTACACTAGGTCACATGACAATAGGTGCTATGGAGAAATATTAAAAAATAAAAGATAAACATAGATATGGAATTCTATGACAGACAAGGGCACAGGTGAGGGGAGGGGACTGTTATGCTATCTATGGTGGTCTGGGAAGGCCTCTCTAAAAGGCATATTTGAGCAGAGACCTGAGGAAATAAAGAAGCAAACTGTGTGGATATTTGATGGAAGAGACTGGCTGGGAAGTGAACAGCAATGCAAAAGACAGGCACTTGGTGTGGTCTGAAGAACAGCAAGGAAGCCAGGCTGAGGAATAGTGAGTGATAGGGAGGGCTGTTGGAAAAGGGCACAGAGAGGCAGCACTGTAGAGCTTTGTAGGCCAGCTTTTATCTGAGACGAAGAGGGCATCCGAGGACTTCAAACAGAATGGTAAGACTGCATGATTTTGGTTTTAAATGACTGCTGTGTTGAGAATATATTGTCCAGGGAGCAAATAGGAAGTTAGTGCAAGAATTACAATGAGTGATGAAAGTGGCTTAGACAAGTGTGGTAGAGTGAAGGGGATAGAAGATGGTCAGTTTCTGGATACATTACAAAGATAAAGCCAACAGTATTTGCTGATGAATCGGTGTAAAACGTGAGTGAGACAGAGAAAAGTGTGAAATGACTACATAGTTTTTTGGCAACCTGGGTTTGTATCCTAGGAGGTTCTGCCACTATTGTGTGAACTAAACAAGTTACTCAGTATTTCTCTGCCTCATTTTCTCCCTCTGTAAAATGGGGATAATGATAGCGTCTATCTAATAAGACTGTTGTAAAGATTGTATATTTTTTTTAAAAATCTTGGAAAAGTGCCTTCCACTATGTAAGCACTGACCAAGTACTGCTATCACCACCACCATCGTTAGCCTGCTTGTGAAAAGAATGGAGCTGTAGGAAGAACGGGTTTGAGGGTGGGATGGAAATCAGGAATTCAGTTTTGAACACATTAAGTTTAAGATGTTTTTTGGACATCCAAGTGAAGATGTTAAGTAGGAACTGGACATAAGTAGAGTTGAACAGGAAGGTCAGGGCTAGAGAAATAAATCTGGTAATTGGTAGCATATAGACAGTATTTAAAGCCACGAAGCTAAAGAAGATCCCTCCAGGGAGTGAATATAGAGTAAAACAGAGGTCCTAGGACTGAGCCTTGTGGAACCCAACATTTTAGAAATTGGAGAGACAGTGAAGAGCCAGCATCTTCCTGCCAGGAGTGACATCCCGGAAGTTAAAGTGAGAAAGTGTTTCAAGAAGTTCAGCTGTTTTAAAAGCTGCTAGGAGGTCTAATGAGATAAAGAATACTAATCATTGGATTTACAGCACACAGGTCATTGGCAAGCCCTGGTAAAAGCTGTTTTGGTACAGTGGGGATGAAAGAACAATAAGTTTAAGAAAGAACGGGAGGAAATGAATTGGAAACAGCAAATGTAAACAACTTTTCAGAGGAACACTGTTGCACAAAAAAGCAGAGAAACAAACAGGTGGGTAACTAGAGGGAAACACAAATCAGTTCATTGCTGCAGCTGTTTTAAAATGGGAGAAAAAACAGCAGTTTTTAATGCCAGTGATAATACACCAATGTGAAACTGAGTAACGGGTGATGCAGGAGAGGATATAACTGTTGAAGTCGTGTCCTTGACTAGGCCAAAGGGGATAAGATACAGTGTACAACAAAGCCAAATGGCCCTAAAAAGACTAACATCATTGGGTTATTCATTCGTTTGTTCAACAGGTATTTACTGAGCAAGTAGTATGTGCAAGACACTATTCTAGACACTGTACTGAGAATAGATATATCTGTTCTAGATATATAGGTAAACAAAATAGATGGTTTCCGAGGAAACATATGTAAAGCATTTAGAATAATGCCTGGCACATAGTAGCCACATAACAAATGCTGGCTAAATATAGACCTGAACTGTGCTCATCCAAATCTTTAACAAAAATGTGAATCAAGACAGTATCTTAAAACCCGCCAGTAGAGCACTATCGCAGGCGTTTCAATGACTTGTTTTTGAGCTATAAAATGCTTTTGATAATATGAGAAAGTATCTTTAGAACTGTACTTGAAAAGTGCAGATAGGTGGCTGGCTGGCCAGTTAGCTCAGTTGGTTAGAGTGCAGTCTTGTAACATCAAGGTCAAGGGTTCAGTTCCCCCTATGGGTCAGCCACCAAAAAATAAGTAAATAAAGCACAGGAGGGAGAAAATTAGAAAAAGAAAAAAAAAATGCAGATAACAAAAATTAAACACAGAAAGTCAAGTTTACTTGCCCAGAGTTACTAAATTAATTCAGTGAAAAGCCAACAGTCTAAACTAAAATCCAGTTCTCCTACTTCCTAGTCTGATTTCCACCACACTTTCTTTAATATCTCTCTTTCAGTACAATTGTGGTTACTAGAGGCTGGGAAGGGGCAGAGGGAGAGGTGGGTTCATAGACACAAAATTACAGCTAAATAGAAAAAATAAATTCTAGTGTACAGTAGTCCTAGGCATCTATAATTAATAATTATTTATTGTAATTCTCAGAAGAGAAGAGAGGTGCTGAAATGTTCTCATCACAAAGAAATGATAAAGTTTTACGATGATGAATATGCTAATTACTCTGACTTGATCATTACAATTGTGTACATGTATAGGAATTTAACTCTGTATCCCATAAATATGTACAATCAATACATGTGATACAATTGTGTACATGTATAGGAATTTATCTCTGTATCCCATAAATATGTACAATCAATACATGTCAATTAAGAAATTAAAAAATTCCTTTTTAAAATCATCTCTATTTCTCTCTCCTTCGACCGAAAGGCTGAAAATATGAAGACTACAATTTCTGTCCTCCCTCTACTTCTGCCTGGCCCTCACCCGCCACTACCTCCAATTTATCATAGGATGTACTTGATTCCTTATCATTATACTTTAATGCAACAAAAACTATATGTGTTAAAAGATGTTTTGGGGGAGACACAATATTTCAGTTACTAAAATTCCAGGTTATTTCCTATACAAAAAAGAAAAATCTATAATTAAACACAGTCCTACGCATCACATATAAAATATCTTAATCTTCCACCTGGAATCCAACTTTTATAACAAAAACTTGGCAACCTGAATTATCACCACACTGATACTGACAGTGAGGAAGGTTTACTATAATTGACCTTACAGATGTTTAAAATAAGAGTATTTCAAAAACTAATGAATCAGAACAAAGGATTTTTTTTTGTTTTCTACAAAACCTTAAGGAAATATATCTATTTTTAAACTCCCATTACCAGTCTTTTCCATATCTTACTTTTAATGTATAAGCCACACTGATAACAATCTGAAAATGCCAATTAAAAGAAATACTGAAATACAAATTCGCTTTCCCTTTTCTATTTTGCATATTTAATAATAATTTAACAGGGCTTAGTACTCAGTTTTAATGGGTAAGCATTCTACTTCAACCCATGAATAAAGTTGCAGCTTAATATTTCAGTCAAGATATCTGGCAAATCCAATCCTTTTATCTTAAAAATGCCTTTTAGATTTCAAGCCTCACATGAAGTTTCTGATATAAATTACCTTTAAAGTTTTTTTTCTTAATCCTGAAATGCCCTTCAACTTCTAGCTAAAATCTTACACTCTATTTGATAATTACTGTTCTACCCTTATTTTCTTAACCTAGCCACTCATCCCAATAATGTTGCACATCTATCCTAGCATATCTGTAACTCCCCAGCAGTCTCACCTTCTTGAATCACTAACATCAGCACATCTCTGACCTCAAAGTAGAACAGCAGTTAAGATGTGAAAATAAACATTCCATTTGAAAATTAATCTTCTATTTTCACCCACTAGTAAATGCGGCCAAAATATTAGTGACTGTTCTAAAAGTCTGGACTTTAACTCAGTTTTACTTGCTGTAGTACCAATGTCATTTCAGCATTAGTAGCACAAACCAAGTTCTACATGCTCCAACTTTTCAAGTCTGAATCTGCTTCTTTGAGGAAGCTGCCAGGGCAGTCTCAACGAATACCACACACCACATACCGACTGCTTTTCTCAAATCCATCAGTGTTGTTCCAGTTTTCTCCATCCTATTTATGTGCATATGTGTTTTCCTTATTAGATAATTAGCAACTTGAAGGCATGGACCTGTTTCACAGACTGCAAATTCCAGGGACCGAGGCACTACCTGGCGCCTACAAGAATAGCACAAATGAAAGGTCTGATATACACTGTTTCATTTAGTCCTTTCAGCAGCCCCATGAAGTAGTTACTATTAATCACCCCCATTTTACAGATGATCCAAATGAGGCTCAGAAAGGTTGAGTCGCTTGCTCACGTCACATATAGGTAGTAAAGGGGAACAATCCAGGATTCCAAGCCTGATTTGTCTGGATGCGAACACTCTGAACCACTACCCACGCGGCCTTCTCACTACACTCTCGTGATCACCATATGCTTCCCTTTCGCGTGTGGACACAGGAGGCTCTTACAAGGTCGCAGAATCGGGAAAGCCACCAGCCAAGCGCAGAGGCCTCTAATGAGGTTGGAGACGCCTGACCCACCAGCTGTGGTTAGATGAAACGCGCCGAATGAACGCGAGAGAGATGTGGGGCGAGGAGAATGGGCTCGTTGTGACCCAGGCAGGACCTCGCCTCCCGGCCACTCCCGAGCCCGAGCCGAACACCGAGTCCGGCGGGAAGCCGAGCCAGCCCGCCCGGGGACTCCGGGGCGGCCCCCGGGGAGATCCGACGCGCGGCCTTCGCCGCTCCTAGCCCCGCGAGACGGACGCGCCGCCGGGCGCCGGGCTGGAGGAGCGCGCGGAGGCTCAGGCGAAGACGGACGCACCTCGGACGGGATGGGGCAAGGGCGGTTCGTCTTCAACCGCGGCGGCGGCGGGAGCTCTCCGGTGGCTCAGCAGCCGAGTGAGGCGCGGGGACTTGCGCGGGGGGTTTCCCCCAGCAACGAGGAAGGAAGAAGCCAAGAGGCGGCTGCCACCCGGACCACGTTGGGTGTAACACCGATCGTCGCCCCGCCCCTTCCCGTGGCCGCCTTGAGCTACTTCCGGTGGCGGCACCCCTACTCGTTCCCGGCTGGAGCGGCCTGAGGCCGGTTCCTAACCTCTCACCTCCCGGCCCGCGGGCGAGGGCTTCTTTCTGTCTCCAGTAACGGAGCAGTGCCCGGGACGCCCGGCTCGGTCAGTGTAGGGCAGGGCCGCCTCCGCGGTGGGAAAATGTGCTGCGAGAAGTGGAGCCGCGTGGCCGAACTGATTCTCTTCATTGAAGACCGGGAGGAGAAGATCCTCTGCCTCTGCTCCAGGGCGTTTGTGGAGTAAGTAGAAACGGGTTTCCCTTCAGTTCTAGCGCGGTGATCGCCCAGAAATGTAGGCGTTGCAAGCGTGGTTGCGACTGATCACTGACACCAGCAGGAGTCTCTGACCTTTGGGCAAGGTGATTAAGAAAAACAAAAACCCTCAGACATTACGGAGTGGTCGCCCACTGCCATTAAGTGAAGGACTAAATCTACTTTGTAGGCTGTTATGAAAAAAATGTGGTAGCTGATATATGTCATTTGGTGTGTGTAAATTGAGGGGTCGCTTAAAAATTGGGGGAAGGTAAAAAACGTAAAATGGAATCTCTAGTAGATGTGACATCGTAAGGTGAAGGTTTAGAGTTGAGTAATTTTGTTAACATCTTCTTTAAAACCTTAAAATCTATTCAAGCTCAAACGCACATAATTAGAACTTCTAACTATTTGAGACAAAATGCTTAACTGCATTTACATTAGTTTGAAGGTGTCTTTATTTGGTGGAAATTCGGGTACAAATTGCTCTCCATGGAAGGTAGCTAGTGTGTACGAAAAAAACTGACTAGAGAATTGGATTCTAGGTATTGTTTTCTTTATATTAAATGTGTTAGTTAAGCCACTTAAATCTTTTTCTTTTTTTTTTTTCTTTTTAATCTCTAGAAGAGGTACATTTACCCTAATCTTACATGCTTATTGTTAGATTCTAATCTTTGTGAAAGTGAATTTTATGTGACAGACTTTTAACGTAGTGTAGTAGAATTTAAGCTTGAGGAAATTTTTTTTCTTCATGTGTTTTTATGGTGCAATCTGAAAATTAACCCCAAAAGAAATTAAACACCATGTTAAATTTAATGTAAAAAGTATTGTTGCTTTTGTAGTCTGGCACACATGTAACCATGCATTCATTCAGTGAATACTTTTTGTGCTTCTGTGTATCTAGTATGCTGGTAGGCACTGGGGTACAAGACAGAGCCTGTCTCTACATGCGTTGAGTTTACTTTCTAGCAAAGGCGAGGAATATTAAATTTAGACAGCTGGTTACACAATTACTTGGTTTATTATAGTTGTAAGTGCTATGAGAGAAGTACAGAATGCTGTGATAATAAATAATCTAACCTTTCTCCAGAGGTTTCTTTGAGGAAGTAGCATTTAGAAAGAGGTCTAAAGGAAATAAACGGATAAGTTTCAGTGGGAGGGAGTATTCCTCAGCAGACAACTCTGTGCAAAGGCCTTTAGCGAGCAAAAGAAAGGTTATGAAACCGAAGAAATGACTGAGAAAGAAAGATAGGAGATAGGGTCAGTGAGATAGGCAGAGCCAAAACATGCAGGACTTTGTGGAAGGATTACTTCTAGGAAAACCTTAAGCTGGGGAATGACATTATCAGGTTTGCATTTTTAAAAGATTACTCTGGCAGTGATTTGGAGAAGAACCACCACTTATGACCATTGTCCAGGCAAGAGATTATGGTGGGTAGATGGCAGTAGAAATGGAGAAAGAGGGAAAAAGATAGGAGAGAGATTGTTGGGTTCGGGGATTGGATGTGGGAGAATGAAGGAAAGTTAAGGGATGAGAAGGAGGAGACTAGGTCAAGGTTTCTGGCTTTCACTGAGATATGAATTACTAGAGAATCATGGGTTTTATTTGAGGACAGCAGTTAGGATCAGTCTTGCACATTTTGATTTTGGGGTACTGTATTAGTCTGTTTCTGTTGCTTATGACAGAATACCTGGAGCAGGGTGATTTATAAAAAAACATTTTATTGCTTACATTTTCAGAGGCTGGAAGTCCTAAGTCCAGGGAACTCATCTGGTGAAGGCTGTTTTTGGTGGTGACTTCAGTGACAGCAGGGTATCACTTTGCTAAATGGCAGAGCAGAGAAAGACTAACCTCTCACATGCTCTTCTTTTAACCACACCACCATTTTTAATCCATTCACTACAGCATGGTCCTACAATCTAATCACCTCTTCAAGGCCCCAACTTTCAATTACCATGAGACACCACCATTTTTAATCCATTCACTACAGCATGGTCCTACAATCTAATCACCTCTTCAAGGCCCCAACTTTCAATTACCATGAGAGGATTTCTCACCCTCAGTGGAAATTAAGTTTCTAATATTTGAAATTCAGGGAGACAAAGTCAATCAATCCACAGCAGGTACCTATAAGAGATCAAAGGACAGAAGATATAACTAGTCAGATATATTGGTTTGGAGCTCTGGAGAAGTCTGGGATACTGTTGAAGACTTGAGCCATTCACCTTTACATAGTATATACTTTTAGATAGTCATGTGCTGCATAAGGACATTTCAGTCAATGACGGACCGACCATACAACGGTGATCCCATAAGATTATAATGGCTGTACTGTGTACTATGTAGCCTTGGTGTGTAGTAGGCTATCTCATCTAGGTTTGTGTAACTACACCCTGTGATCGCCCAAAGATGAAATTGCCTAATGACACATTTCTCAGAACGTATCCCTGATGTTAAGCGAGGCATGACTGGAATTGAAGCTATTACAGTAGACCCCCCCCCGCCCCCGCCATCTGTAGTTTCGCTTTCTACGGTTTCAGTTACTCATTGTCAACCACCAGGGTCTGAAAATATTAAATGGAAAATTTCAGAAGTAAACAACTTATAAGCTTTAAATTACATGCTGTTCTGAGTAGCGTGATGAAATATGCACCATCGTGCTTTGTCCCTCACCAGCTGTGAATCATCACTTTGTCCATTGGCTCTACACTGTGTATGCTCCAGCCCCTTAGTCATTTAGTAGCTGTCTCAGTTATCAGATCAACTGTCACAGTATGGTAATGCTTGTGTTCAAGTAACTCTTACTCTACTTAATAATGGCCCCAAGGCACAAAGTAGTGATGGTGGTGATTTGGATATGCCAAAGAGAAGCTGTAAAGTGCTTTCTTGAAGTGAAAAGTGAAAGTTCTTAAGAAAAAAATCGTATGCTGAGGTTGCTAAGGTCTATGGTAAGAACTAACCTTCCATCTGTGAAATTGTGAAGAAGGAAAAAGAAATTCATGCTAGTTTTGCTGTCACACCTCAAACTGCAAAAATTATGTCCACAGCATGTAATAGGTGCTTGGTTAAACTTTATCATAGCTATGTATGTATAGAAAAAAAACATAGTATAGGGTTTGGTACTGTCCTCGGTTTCAGGCATCCACTGGCAGTCTTGGAATGTACCCCACTCAGACAAGGGGGAACTACTGTGATTTGGAGGGCGGGGGGGGGGATCCATCCTTGAGGAATTCCAACATTTTTTAAAGATGAGAAGAGGTAGATTAACTGGGAAACAAGTAGAAGGCAAGAGCAAGTATACTGTCTCCAATTGTTTCAATGAAGGAGTAATCAACATTGGAAAGCTGCGAGAATATCAAGCAAAATGAGGACTAAAAAGTATCTGTTTTAGGGCCAGCCCAGTGGCGCACTGGAGAGTGCGCAGCTTGGGAGTGCGGCGGCGCTCCCCGCGGAGGGTTCGGATCGGGGGGGGGGGGGGGGGGATCCATCCTTGAGGAATTCCAACATTTTTTAAAGATGAGAAGAGGTAGATTAACTGGGAAACAAGTAGAAGGCAAGAGCAAGTATACTGTCTCCAATTGTTTCAATGAAGGAGTAATCAACATTGGAAAGCTGCGAGAATATCAAGCAAAATGAGGACTAAAAAGTATCTGTTTTAGGGCCAGCCCAGTGGCGCACTGGAGAGTGCGCAGCTTGGGAGTGCGGCGGCGCTCCCCGCGGAGGGTTCGGATCCCATGTGGAGACCATTTCCCGCTCACTGGCTGAGCGTGGTGTGGGCACAACACCAAGGGTTGCGATCCCGTTGCCGGTCCCCAGTACGGGCGCGACACTGAGGCTTGTGATCCTGTTACCCGTCAGTAAAAAAGACAAAAAAAAAGGAAGAAAAAAAAAAAAAGTATCCGTTTTAGAATTGGCAAAATCCACTGGATTGATTGATGATTTAAGTGCTGCCACTATTTTTTTTACATTTCATACTGACAGTGACTCTATCCTTGACCAAACTTTATGCAGGCTCCTCTGAGCTCTCTTTTTGATTAGGCCTTATCCTTTGGGCCTTGTCTTCAGCCTGCCTAGTCCAGTTTGAGCAAGAATCTCATTTTAGTGAGAATCCCACCCCCCGCCCCCACCATGGTTATCTGATCACCCTGACCTGCCTTTGATAAGAAATTTAAGTCAGTTTAGCAAGATTCCCCTTAACCTTGTTGTCTCCTTTTATTAATTTTCCATCCGCTGACAGCCCCCCCACCCCCATTCTGCTCATTGGCTATATAGCCCCAGCTGTCTAATGTATCAGGAGTTCAGCCAGATCTCTCTCCCCTATTGCGGTTGTCTGGATGCCTATCACAGTAGTCCTGAATAAAGCCTTCCTTAGTTTTAACAAGTGTCAGAATAATCTTTTCTCTAAAAAAATTTTTTCATTTAAACCTTCCAGCAGCTTCTGAGGTATGTTCTGTTATCCTTTCTTCATTCAAGTAAAAAATTCAGTCTCACTAATGACATAAAGAAAAAAAAATCACACAGCCAGTAAATGGCACCCCTGGAATCCCACCCCACATCTCTGTGATTTCAGAGTCTTTCTGCTATTCCACCAGTTGGTTTAGAACATGATTTCATTGACTCTTCCTGATTAAGGCGTTTAAAATTATTACAACACCTCGCCTCAAAGGCAGGAAATAGGACATAATATTGTAACTAATTTTTATTTTCTAAGGATTTTATATTAACATACTATCTTATGAATGCTATAATAATAGTTCTCTTCTACACTTTCAGGTTTCTGTACCTTGTACAGAGAAGATGTAATTGAAAATGCTAAAGAGCTCTTAAAAATAATCATTACAGTAGCTCTGTAATATGAAAAAATACTTTGTGTTAAATTAACATCAGAATACAAAATATCGGGGCCGGCCCGGTGGCGCACTGCGCTAGTGCGCCGCTTGGGAAGTGCGGTGGCACTCCCGTCGAGGGTTCGGATCCCACATACAGACCGGTTCCCGCTCACTGGCTGAGCGAGGCGCGGGGGCAACACCGAGGGTTGCGATCCCGTTGCCGGTCCCTGGTCCGGTACGGGGATGACACTGAGGGTTGCGAACCGTTGCCGGACATGGAAAAAGACAAAAAAAAAAAAAGAATACAAAATATCTACACTGTGATTACAATTATATAAAAATTTCGTGTGCTAGAATAGAACATAGGAAAATGCTGAAACAGTGGGGCTATTGGTTTTTGTTATAATGTTATTTATGCTATGAAAAATGCCTTATTTATTTTTTAGATAATTCATTTTGAAATAATTTCAAACTTACAAGAATAGTTCAAAGAACTCCCTTATTGTCCTAGCCATGATTCACCAATTGTTAACAGTTAACTGCATTTACTCCATTTCTCCCTCTGTAGGTATATACAAACATATAAATACACACCCATTCACACACACACACACAAGCATTTGAGAGCAAGCTGCAGATATGATTCTAAATACATCATTGTGTGTTTCCCCAGCTTTTCCAACAGTATGTCTCTTTCCTTTCTAATCCAAGATTCCACATAGGAACCTGCTGTATTTATTTACCATGTCTTGTCAGTCGTCCTCCAATCTGGAAAAATCTCTCACTCTTTTAGAAGCTACATTCTAAATTTCATGTCCTCCCTTTCATGACCACAACAGTTATAAAAAGTTGTGACCTTACATTCTGTAGGATGACTTTACTTAATCTGGGTCTGTCTGATGTTTCATCAGGAACACAGGTGGGGCGTGCTTTAGCAGGTATGCCACAGAAATAATGCTGTGCTTGGCTCTGTATGGCTTCAAGAGGCACTTTATGGAGACCCATACCGCCAAGGAGGATGTTACTGACTGCCACGTTTCTCCACTGCAAAGTCACAGTGGTTCCCTTTGTATTAATCGGTGTTTTGTGGGAGTATATTACAATGTTACATCAGTATCCCTGTATCCTCAACAAACCCACAAGCTTTAACCTTCATTGACGACTTCCACCTGAACCAGCTGCCTCTGTGAAGGTTGCCAAAGAGTGATTCTTGTGTCCTTCATTCCTTCTGCATTTATTAGTTGTCATTCTGTAAGGAGCATTTTCCCTTCTCAACCCATGCATTTGTTTATTCATTTGTTTGTGTTAACATGGGCTCTGGATTTTTAGTTTACTAATGCGTTATATTGCATTACTATCGTCATTTATTTTGGTGCTCATGTTGTCTCTGATTTGGCCCTTTGAGGTGACTCCTGTGTCCTTTCGATGTGTCTCCATCATTCTTTGAGTGCTCCCTAACCTTCTGGCACAAGATGACCCAGGCTTGTCTTTTACAGCTCATGCTCCAGCCTGAAATTGCCATTTCTCCAAAGCACCTTTGTTCCTTTAATGGAGAATAGTATTTAGAAATCAAAAGCTGGGTGCTCATTGTGCTTAGTGTTCCTATGCCCTCTCAGTAAACAGAGTTAGGCAGTGTATACAGTAGTCCCTCCTTACTGGCAGGGGATACTTTCCAAGAACCCTAGTGAATGCCTGAAACCAAGGATAGTACTGAACCCTATATGTAAAATAGAACAGTTATAACAATATATTGTAATAAAAGTTATGTGATTTGGGATAACTTGTTTGGCCAAAAAAAAAAGCTATGTGAATATGGGGTGTGTGTGTCACCCCACCCCACATCTCTCTCCCAGAGTATCTTATTGTGCCATACCACAGATAACTAAAACCATGGAATGTTTTTAACCTTCTTCAGCAAGGAGAATCTTGGCTGTCATCATCCTCATTACATTTGCTTATTTGCTCATTGTCACCAATCTTGCAACCATACTGGCCCTCTCCTCCACCTGACACCTCAGTGCCCCATCACCTTAGGTGCTGGCGGTCACACCACTGATACCATCTGTGTAGCTCCCGCTCCCCACTTCACCCCCAGTGCCCCTGTTCTTGGAGGCCGGTAGGTGTGCTGCCAATGCACGCTTGCACTTCACACTACCCCACCCCCACCCGTCACTCTCATACTGTGAGTCACTGCCCACTTCACATTTTATGAAGTATCCAAAAAAAAGAGGAACAGGTGGATATGAAATAGATCAGGTCCAAGAATTTTATTTTGTTGAATTTATTGTAGATCCATTAGAAAACCAGCATTAGCTATGACTTGGAATTGGCCTTACTGTGGCAATAACAGTGGAGTTTATTACAACTGAATTTACAGGTAGGAAAATACAAATAGCATAATCTTCCACGTTTTTTACAGTGTTCTGTTAGATTATTTTGGGAATGTAATTCCCAATCATAGTACATAACGAAAATTTTTAGAAGTAGGCATGTAAAAAAAAGTTTAACTGTTTACTGTTTTAAGAATCAGTGAGACTGAATGTTTTCCAGGATAATAAAATATTTAAGAACTTCATTGTCAATCCCCTTTATTCAGACCATGAATATTTTATCCACTAAAGAATGGATAGTTTGACCTATTTGCAAATGGACTAGGGTCTGCATATGGATTTATATGTGTATAAGCTAAATCTTCTGACTTATTTTATACTAACTTCTTACAGCAAAATTTAGAGAATACCTCATTGTTTATGTATCATAAGAAGGATCAGATTCCTCCACTAGTATCCAGGAGACATGCTATTTAATTTTAATAGTTATAGTTATAATTATAAATGCTACCATGTGTCAGGCAGGCCCTGTGCTGTTTTACATATACTGTCAACCCTTACAACAACTCCATGAGAAATGTATTAGTACATCAGTATCATAGGTAAGGAAAATGTATTTGCAGATTGCTTCTCTGTTTCTTACTTTTTATTAATTAATCTGTGCTACCTTGAGCTTTTTTTCCTCTTAAGTTTATGGTTTAATTTATTTCAGTATGGACTGCTTAATTTGCTTCACAGGGATCGAAAATTGTGCAACTTGGGATTAAAAGGCTACTATGTCAAAGGCAATGGCAACAGTGCAGGTAATATCGTATAAAACTATATAGCCCCTTTTTTGCTAAAATTAACCATAATGGTATGTTTTTATGTATAATTTGTTATAATATTGTACCAATGTTATAATAATATAATTTGTTAGCATAAAATATGGTGAATGGCAAATAATCCTGTAATTATAGATAGTCCTCTTTTATATGTAATATGGTTCTAGAATCTCTATCAAAGCAGATCTTTTATCTTCCTGTAGCTCCTGTATGGACTTAATGTGGCCTCTTTTGCCCTTTGTAGCTTTCCTTCCTGTGTTGTTGCCATTAGATAAGAACAACCTGGAATCTGAAGGCTTGAGAATTAGAGAACATATAGTTTCTTCATGAAAATTTTATTCTATAGGTAAATGATGCAGGATCAATTCCAAGTGAACATCCAAAATCTTTTGCCTGAAGTAATGAGGCTACCACCTGGGTTAACTTTCCCAAATAACAAGTAGAGTTTGTCTATACGTTGACCCTCACTTTGGTCCTTCTCAGGCTTCCCTACCCCATTTGTCCTTCCACATAGACCTTTTATATTTCTAAACACAGAGAAAACTGCAGCATGGAGTTAGAAGCCGACATTGGACCAAGTACAGTGTGTCATAGTTACCTTTGAAAATCCTTTAACTCTCACAATGATGGAACAAATCACTGTTTCTTCAGTCAAGCACTGGATGAAATGATTTGTGTTTCAGTGCTGTGTTGTACAAATAAGGTTTCTGTAAGCACTAGGATCCCACTGAACATAACGTATGCATAATATATGCATAATCCACCATGAGAGGAACATAAAGTTTAGCTGATTCATTTTCCCCATTTTGCTCTCTCCCGAACTTTCATAAGTTCATTGAATGGAATGGTGAGTGGAATCTTCTCATTATTTATATTGGTATCTTTTTCCCTCTTTTAGGAGCCTGTTTAGCAGAATTTGCATATGTGAGGTTTCTCTTTTGTTAGTCTCAATTTTGCTATGTAAGATTCACTGTTCTGTTATCTGAGATCATCCAACTGGATTGCAGCTCAACACTAATTGAGTATGTTAATATATAAAATGATTTTTGCTATCTAACATTTTAAACAGTTAATAAGCACTTGATGGCATTTGCCCAGTTAGTAGCATAATCTATTAGATAATCTATTAGATAAAGTAAAACTTCTTTTTATTATAATAAACAGTTTTTCTATAAGAGCTAGAATCAGGGAGCTTGAAAGAATCTTCCAGTTTGGTGGGTTTCAAACTTTTAATAGCAGAACCCTTTCATTAAATCAGCTCTTCCCCAGAATCCCAGGACCTAAATCCCACTAGTATTTAAATGTCTATGAGGGGCCCAAAAATGTATCTCTCACCCCTCTTGTTTATAGCTCTTGAAATAACTCCACAAATCATAGTTTTAAATCTATTGATCTTGTACAGTAATTTTGCAGATATGGAATGTGAACATGTATTTTCCCTACGGTTACACTGCCCTATCCTCTCTCACTTCGGTCCTCAGTACTTTGCATGCCGCCAGGCACAGAGCAGATACTCAATGAGTGTAAGTTGAATGTGCAGCTGGATGGATAGTGACAGGCAGAGCCAGACAAGAAGTTGTCTCCTGATACTTCGTTGGCTGTTTTTGTTACTAGCCTGTATTACCATCAATTCCTTTTTTTTCTTCTTTTTTCCTTAAAATTTGTAACATTTGCATACCTTTCCACTGGGCAAGTCATGTAATCATTCTGGATCTCAGGTTCTTTAAAATGGGGACAAGAAGACCTGGCTCTAAATCTTCTCTAAAACCAAGCTAACAAATGCTGTTCATAGGAGACCAAGCTATAGAAGAGGAGGAAGGTGGTCATTCCCAGGGTACTGCAGAACCACGTGACAGCAAAGGCATGGGCCTAGATGAAAGTGAACTTGATTCCGAGGCCGAACTCATGAGAAGCATGGGATTGCCACTTCAGTTTGGTGGGATATCTGCACATAAGAATTTTGAGGTAAGTATCAATTTACTTTTATTATTTTTATTAATTTTCTTCATAAAATATCATAAGGAATTATTTTTTTTATCCCAAATCAAATACATTCATGATTAGAGCACTCTACCTCTTTTTAAATGTACATATTTATAAATTAACCAAAACCGCAAGTTGTGGCATGTCCCATGTGTGACCTTTTTTCCTCTTGGGAACTTGGTATTTGTATACCTTGTTTGTATACCTAAAAATCCAGGGTGGGGGGTTAAGAAAAATTTATTTAATGTCAAAATAGACTTGGATTTGACTTTCTTTTATGGCTTATAAAGTGCATTTTACATTCAAGTTATTTATCTGATGTAGGTGTCTATGAATACCAGAAATACAGTTAAAATGAAAAAGAAAAAGAAAAAACATCAAAAGAAGTACTTAGATGAAATTATGCGGGAATCTTGGAGAAACGAATATGAGGAAGATAACATTTTAGCTTCAGATGATCCATCTTCACTTGAACAGTATGAGAACACCAGAGCATGTAAACTTCAAGGCAAAAAAGACATTGAAACAGAAAATCTTCCTGTTGAAAATACATTATCTCCAAAGCTAGAAATTACAGAAAAATGGGAGAAGTATTGGAATGAATATGGAGGAGGTCTGTTATGGCAAAGCTGGCAAGAAAAACATCCAGGTGAAACAGTGCCTTCTGAACCTTGGAACTTTCCTGATACAAAAGAAGAATGGGAAGAACATTATAGTCAGCTTTATTGGTATTATTTGGAACAATTTCAGTATTGGGAAGCTCAGGGTTGGACTTTTGATGCTTCACAAAGCTGTGATACAGATACCTATGCATCTAAAACAGAAGTTGACAAGGAAGATGAAATTTGTATCAAAGTCAGCTTAGTGTCTTTTCCATCTTCACCTATTAGAGTTGATAACAAAAGTTCTGGTTCAAGTGATAAGGATCTTAATGAAATACTTGATGGAATTAGTAATATAACTTTGAATTCAGAGGAAGTAGAACAGAGCCAGGTAGATTCCTCTGTAGCCTGTGATGGTCATCAGCAGCTAAGCGAAGTTAGCAGCAGGAGAGAGTGCCCTGCTTCTGGCCAAAGTGAACCATGCAATGGAGGAACCAAAGAAAGCAACTTATCTGGGAATGGAAGCACAGACCAATCAGCTCAGGGTAAGATGAGCCAAGATTTTTTCTGCTGAGTAAAGTTTAGCAAAATGAATCTATTTAGCAAAATAACTACCACTTACTCCTTTATGGTAGTGTTAAATAATACCAACTACATTTTATAGTGTAATAATGAAATTATTTAATCCATCTTATTTTTCTATTACGAGTTTATTACTCTTTTGTATGAATAAGAATATTTGCATAGGGTTTTCAAAAGTATCTTTCTTTCCTCTCATACCTTGGTGGCCAGTGAAGGATAACTTGAAAGTCTCTTGAGAAATCCAATTTAGAGTGAGTTTGAAACTTTCACGGTTTTCCAAAGCAAATAAGTTTCAAGAGTGATGTTAGAGAGTGGTTCAGAGCAGACATTTGACATTAAACAAACCTATTGTGAGTCATATGTGGAATTCGTTCAGGAAAAGTGAAGTTTTGCTCCATAGAGAATCTCAACAGGGCATGATGTTAATTTATAACCAGAACGGTTGATTTTAGGACTCTCATCATAAAATATTCAGGAAAAGGAACTTGATTGACTCTTAAATAAGTGATTTTTAAAAAGAAAACTCATTGTGCAAACTGGTGCCACTAATCAAGACTAGAGAAAGCCAGTGATAAGTGTGTTAAAAGAAGTTCATTGGGCCAACCCCATGGCTCACTCGAGAGAGTGCGGTGCTGGGAGCGCAGCAGCGCTCCCACCGGGTTCGGATCCTATGTAGGGATGGCCGGTGCACTCTCCGGCTGAGCGCAGTGCAGACGACACCAAGCCAAGGTTTACAATCCCCTTACCAGTCACAAAAAAAAAGTTCATCACAGTAGGTTGGGATGAGAATGCTCTAGCTAGGGAGGAGGGTTCTACCAAGTGATGGCACCAGGAAAATGCAAGAGGAGGAAATTGTTATGAATTTTGAATTTCCAAGAGTCTTGTCATCCTTGATATTTGATGTTGTATAAATCTGGTATAGAGGGACTTCTCAGTTTATTTCTGTGTGAAGCAGAAGGTTTTGCTTTGCTTTTATCTCAGACTGCTGATTTTACTTTGTCTAGTTAAAAGTTTTTAAAGAGTTCTACCAACTTTCTTATTTCTCTTTTCTCTGTGTATACTCTTAAATGGAGCTTACCTCAGTACAGTATTCTCATTTCTTCCTGTTGTCATGCTATTTTCATCCTTTTTCATCTGATGATTTCATATTGGTTTTCTGATAATTTTCTATACTCTCCTGATATCTTTCAGTACTTATTTTGAGAATTTTAGGTTTTGATTTGTTTTATTTTGTTTCATTTATTTAATTTTTAACTTATTTGCTTTAGATCTTTGATATCAAAATATAAGGTGTATGTTGCATTTCTGTGTAATTATGTTTTCTACTCTCTGCGGTTGGTGTGCCCTGAAAGAGTCTGTCCCTGCGTGGTCAAAACTAAATTTTGCTATCTACCCTGCAGACACTTTTCCCCATCCAGGTTCACCTACCTGCTTTCTTTTAGTTTGACGAAATACAGAACCAACACTGACCATGTGCCTCAGTTGGAGCTAGCACAATTAAAAATACTCTTTATAAAGATAGTGCTTATCTTTATTACTTCCATTATTAATTTAAGAGCTATATTGTAGACAAATGTATTTGCTTTGTAATGAAGAGAAAGTCTTTTTAATCAATGCAAACATGCTGTCTTTGGAGTTATTTAGATTAAAATTCCATAAGAATGTGACTGCTAACAGCTATCACAAGGGTAACTTTTTAGGTTAATTTGTATAGATTTGGACAGCTATGAAGAAGTAGTTTTAGTTTGCTTTTTTGAGTAGTTAAACCTTACAGACATAGCTGCAATTTTTTTATGCTTAGACTACATGTAAACAGACAGGTAGATGTTGCCTGGCACTTTGCCCAACGCACATGTACATACAGTTCATTGCAGGAAAAGCACTGAAGTATTTTGATTGTCTTTGAAAATGTCAGAAAAGTTGTTAAACCAAGGGGAAAATCCACTGCAATATCTCTGCCTGTTTAGATTCACAGGAGTCTTCAGGAGCAAATACAGGCAAAGACAGATCACACACCAATGGTATTGATAGAGATGAGAGTGAAGAAGATCCACCTGAACAAAAGCCAAGCAAACTCAAGAGGAGGTACGTTGCACATTACCTCTCTCTCCAAAATGTGTAAGCATAGGCATTTGTGTCCCTGAGAGAGTGGTTTTTAAATGCTCATCACATGTACCATAGCTAATCCTGTAAGGAGAAGAGGCAGGTCGACTGGTAAGACCCTGAACTTTGGACTATGATCAGATCTCATCTCTGCCATTCACAGACTTTAAATACATTTCTTAACTTCTCTTCTATAAAATGAGACTGATTTTTTTAAAAACTGGGACTGATGACTTTTTTGTGAGATCATTGGGTAGACTGGAGCTAGCATGTAATATGTCTGACACTTAGTAGCTACCAATTGATTATAATTTTTAACTAACAATTAGATTCTCTCTCTCTCTCTCTCTAGGAAGTACTAATTTTTCTCAAAAGTCTAGGTATATGTTTTTCCAGATTTTTATTGCTGAATTAGACCTCAGTCTGACACTGTCACTGATAGGAATACTGAGGGAAACAAGGAAAAGTGCCTTGCTCAGAGTTACTTCACAACAATGACAGTCCTAAAGTTAGAGTCCAGACCACTTCTACCAAGGCAGTACTCATTCTGTTTACCACCTATGCACATAATTAAACAAGTAGAGACTAATGTAAAACAGGATGTGGTCAAATGCTAATGCTATAGGTAACAAGGAAAGGATGGATCATTACAGAATTTGTACATTAGCTAGAAACATTTCATTTCTCTGGATATGAGGTTCTTCACGTAAAGCTTTTGTGCTTCATACAGCATCTAGAAAAACCGTAAGCAAGCTCTGGAGGCTCAGTAGCTAGTGCACAAAAGCATGCCTCTACTGTATTCCTTCTCTGTGGTAGACATTGCTTGTTAACTCCCGTTAGTTCCTGCTAGTTCCTGGAGGCGGAGACCAGGTGTGTACTTACATTCTTGGGACCTACTAAGTTCTCCATAAGATGTTCAGTGAGCTTAGCTTAATTGAAAGGACAAACTTTGTAAGAATTATTTCTCACCACTTTTTGCTTACTTGATATTATGGCCTAGGTTGTCAGGGTTACTAAAAGGTATCTCTGATAGGTAGATTCTCCTGGGTTACTTAATATTATTTGTATTACAACCTTATTCTTTTTAGTCATATTTTTTCCTCTTAGAATTTTTTTGGTTGGGTTGATACTTCTCAAATGTTCCCTTGTGTGATTTTAAGGAAATCCTCTAGAGAAGTTACTCTAGGAGATTAATTTAAGGCTGCAGCTTTTACAGGTATTTTTCTACAGGAAAGCAGAGAGATCTATATTTGTGCCGTGTTCACAAATAGAGATAATTACCTGACATGGTTTAAGATTTGAGTGCTTATTACTGTGTTCCAAACACTGCCAGGTACTTTGTCTCATTGGAAAATCCTGATTAAGGTATCCCTCAGCATTTGTGGGGGATTGATTCCAGGACCTGCTGTGGATACCAAAATTCACAGATGCTCAAGTCCCTGATATCAAATGGCATAGTATTTACGTATAATCTACATTCATCCTTTTGAATACTCTGTCATCGCTAGATTATAATATCCAATACAATATAATCGCTTTGTAAATATTTATACTGTATTTAGGGAATAATGGCAAGAAAAAACATCTGTGCATGCTTAGTACAGACAGTTTTTTCTTTTTTTCTTTTAATATTTTGATCTGTGGTTGGTTGAACCCACAGATACAGAGGGCCTACCGTACTCTTTCTTCCAGCTTCCTTAATTTATGAATTATGGTTGATTATTGTGATGGGAAAGTTTGCATAGGTTGATTATATATGCCTTTTGATACTTGCCTTAACTGGTGTGCTCTGGACATAATAGCTTATCACTGTTTACCTTTTGTTTACTTGTTTAGCCATGAACTGGATATATGCCTTTTGATACTTGCCTTAACTGGTGTGCTCTGGACATAATAGCTTATCATTGTTTACTTTTTGTTTACTTGTTTAGCCATGAACTGGACATTGATGAAGACCCAGATTCAGCCTTTGATAACAGTGGTTCACTTCTAGGATTCAAGTATGGCTCAGGACAAAAGTAATTATTCATAAAAGCTGTTGTCTTCCAGAAGTCCTAAACACTTCAGCTATCTTAAAGCTCTCCAGCATTCAGATAGTTAGTAAATGATAATGTATTTGATAGCATTTGTCATGTTACAATTAAAACACTGACCTCTCTTGCTAGTAAGAGTCATAGTAGAGATGTCACTCTACATTTGATGTATTCACACACATTATCTCAGTTGCACTTCATTGCAATTCAGTGTTGTTATTCCTTTTCATAGATAAAACAGCTGCAGCTCACAGGTTTGTACTTGGCCAGAATCATATAATTTACCAGACAGGATTTAAGCCCAGCTCTTGAAAAGTAAAAAGTGAAAATCTTACCTTCTTATTATTCCCAGAGGGTAGGCGTGCTTAAGGAGTTTGGCATATATCCTTCCAAATGTACTGGTGTTTTTTTTATGACTATGTACACGTACATACATATTGCTTCCCATTGCTAAAAGACAAATGGGATCATACTGTTCATACTCTGCAGCTTGCTTTCCTCCCTCAACAATGTACCATGGACACCCTTCCTTGATGGTACACACAACAACTAATCCTTTCATTGGGGGCATTGTATTTAATTAACCATTCTAATTAACATCTAAGTTGTTTCCTAAGATCTAAGTATAATGCTGTTGAGGTCCCTCTAGGTTATTGCATGTATCAATCATTCTTCTTATTCCTGAATACTATTCTGTTGTATGGATGTACCAAAATTTGTTCAACCTTCACCAATCTAAATGCATATAAAGTGCATTTGGATTATTTCTAATATTTTGCTATTACATATAAAGCTGCTGTGAACATTTGTGGACAGAAAGCCTAAGTTTTCTATGGGATTACATGTCTAAGCATTAAATATAAGGAAAGTATGAATAAGTAGGTAATTGTGTAAGGACAACTGTAGATGTTACTGTACATGACATGAAGACTGAACTGAATACAGAAGACACAATAAGACCTACCACTGATCTAAGCTTGTACCAGTGAGCTAAACTGAGATTGGGGTCTTTGATGTTTCTAAGAGTTAAGACTTCAGGTCCTACTCACCTATTTTATAATTTGTGAAATTTAAATCGATACCTACATATTATGAAGTCAGCAATAAAAGGATATGGGGAGTGTGTCAAGATTGACTTATAAATTGAATCCATATTAGTTCAGAAGTACATGCTGATAATTATAATGCTATAAACAGTTTCTGAAGATTATCAGTTATCTCTCCCTTAGGTACTTCACGACAGTTGTAGTTCAGGCAGTCATTTAGCAATGTAAAAGTTTAAATTCCTTGCAGAATTTATCACTATGCCCATGTAATTTTATTGAGAAATTATTGGGTAGCTCACGATAATATACAGTCATAGAGATCTATTGTATCACCTGTTACCTGAGATTTAACTTAACTATTGTCTTTTGATTTAGAGCACCTTATTCTAACTAAAAGAAAAGGATAAGATATATTTTTTATTATAAAGAAGTTTATAATATGGCTAGAAGATAAGACCTGGCACTTAAAACCAAACTATTTGGAATTTTATAAGTGCTAAAGTGTATGTTATAGTCTTAAGTCCATAATAGTTTGTAGGAGAGGGAGTTAAATGAGGCCTGATATAGCCAAAGAAGGCTTCATAGCAGATGTATGCATTCCTTTTAGAACTGGAAAAATTCAGATGGTTAGCTCATACATTCTCTAATGATTTTGATAATAGGGGTTTGCTTCTTTTGTAAGCTCAGATTGACTTAGGTTAAAATTTAGTGGTCACTCCTAAGATAATTCAAACATGTCCAGAAAATTTGTATATCCCTAACAAGAGGATATGAGTTTTTTTGCTATTTCCCTATTGCGGTTCACTATATAATTTCTCCTTTCTGCTCTAAATTAAATATGTTACTATTCCCTTCTTTGGTGCTTCACATTTGCTTTAGAATTAACATAAAAGCTAGATCATAAACTCTTCTGCAGTTTGAACTTGATTTCATTGTTTTCAGTTTTTTAAAAAAAAGATTAAAATGGAAGCTGCTAATAGCAAAAAAAAACTAGTGAAAATTGTTAGTTTTATTGTTTTTCTAGAAGGAAATATACTCCTAAAACTTAAGGTGTGGCTCACTTCTTTTGGTCTGGTCACAGATATGGTGGAATTCCAAATTTCAGTCGTCGGCAGATCAGGTATCTAGAGAAGAATGTGAAGCATAAGTCTAAGTACCTGGACATGCGCAGACAAATAAAAGTGAAAAACAAACACATCTTCTTTACCGAAGACTCAGGAAAACCATTTTTCAAAAAGAACAAAGCTCTGAGTAGGGTACGTGTAAATTTTGTTTTATACTTGCAGGTAGAATCACATTTTGTAAGCTTAACTCTTTTAAAATTATGTCAAATGAGAAGCCTTTTTCTACCACTTAGAAAGGTACCTAAAATTCTTTTCCACTTGCTTCCCAAAGGCATGTATTGTGTAAACTAAATGGGGTAATACAAAAAGGGGTGTTTGAAAGCTATGAAAATGTAGTGTCTAGGAAGATAAGTCAAATTGCCTTGCCTGTGTAGTAACAGACAAGGACAAGGGGGAATTTCTTGTCTGTTTCAGGCTAAGCAGGATCCTGGTAGTCCAAATTCTGATACAGATATTACTGGATGCCTTAATTCTGAGCTCATCCCGAGTTATCGATCACACTTTGTGATAACAGGTTCGCCCTAGTAGCATGAAACAAATGGCCAATTTATTCACACTGTTAATATTCATATCTCCTCTCTTGAATTGTGCTGTACTGTTATCCAAGTACCTGGAAAACAAAAGTAATTTGAAGATTGCTTGGTTTGATGAGTTAACTTTCTTCATTCTAGAAAAAGCACCTTCTAATGAACAAAACCGTGATGTCACTCACATCTCCAGCAGCTCTTTAGGGCAGTAGAACATAATCTCAGACTCCATGATGACTTTGTTTTAGCCTCAAATGATCCCTCCCAACTTGCAAAACATGCTGCAAATGTATAGCTGGTTTTATCTTTCTTTATATTTCAGGTTGGTTGGTTGCTGGTGATATTTTAATAAATATTTTAGTGGCCCCGGTTATATCTGAAACAGACTGCCTAATGTCAGTCCAATCTATCCCGTAGGACTTTTCATAATGTGTTGGATGTAATAGTACCCATACATTCATCTATAGATTAAAGCAGAAACATAGTTGCTAAGCATTGCTTAGGAAAAAAGTATGGCTGTTGTGTTCTTAGATATCTGATTGATGTATAGGCACATGTCCCTAAGAGGAAGATTCTGGGTTGTTGTCCATCCTATGTCTACTACTCTCATTCCAATTTACTCACTCTTAGGAAGGTCATGAAGACCTGATGTGAAGACTATTCTTGTTACAGAAGATGCAAGGAAGTATATCATCTGTCCTTGAGCCTTGTTAACATTTCAGAGAATAACCCTACTTTTTTAGAACTTATCTTACCAGCTCTACCATTTCATTAAAAGGCAATTCTCATTCTTTACAAGATAGCACTGCATTTATTCTTGTAGATGAATTGTCACTAAGTCTTTTTAGAGTTCATCTTTAATGCTGAGTAACATAATATAGATTTGAGAAATTAAAATTAATTATTGAACAATAAGTAGGTACATTTATAGTGGGAATATCACACAGCACAGTTAGAGTTCTAAGAGCCTTTATGGAAAACTACTGGGACATTTTGGCTTTATCCTCTTAGTGTTAATTGGTAACAAGAAGTGTTTAATCTGATATTTTTTTCCTTTTAAAGAAATCTTTAATAAGGTCATGTCATGCCCGGATAACAAATTCCAATTATCTCAAAATTACTTATTAGCTTGTGTCATACTGTGTACTTTTCAGAGCTAATAATTATAACACAGCTTGTCAGTCAAGTCATAAATGGTATAAGGCGGGACGATTCTGTGTAGTTTGCAGTTAATTCCTGCTGATGATGACATCTTAAAATTTCAGGTAGAAAAATTCCTAAAATGGGTTAATGAGCCAGTAGATGAAGAAGCATCACAGGAATCATTTTCTCAAGACAATGTGCAAGACACCTGCACAAGCAGTGATTCAGAGGAACAGGACATGTCTGTTAAAAAAGGTGATGACCCACTGGAGACTAGTAATCTGGAACCTGAAAAGTGTCAGACAACATCTTTAGCTGGTGAGCTGGAAACAGAAAAAAATGGAGACAGCTTGGTAGCAACTGCTGTAGATAAGCAGGATTGTGTTACTCAAGATATACCAGGCTCTCTTCAGGTAGAAACTGAAGGTAAGACTAAGTGTCTCCTTAATCTTGCTATTGGATTTAGATAAATACGTTTTTCTTTAATATGTTTTTCCTTAGTTTTCACTTGTGAATCTATACCTGAGGGGTCACTGCTACTTATTTTTAAGTGGAGAGAAGGCACATTAAGTGTCAACGTGGTAATGAGCTATGATTTGGCAGCCAGAGCACTCTTTACTCTTGGCTGAGCAAGTACAATAAAATCAAAGGGAAAGCACATGGGAAAACTGCGTCTGAGCACTGCCATCTCTGCCATTAATCGTGGTCTCTGCTGCTGCTCTGTACCATGGGCTAAAGGTAGCCCATCCTTCTTAGCCCTCTTGAAATTTGTATTCTCTGCTCTTCTTGATAATTCTTTTGTTTTTTTGTGGTTGTTGATGGTGATAATATTTTATTGATGGTACATGGACATAAGGTATTCACAGTAGGTGGCTCTAATGAATGGAGAACAGAAAAACATTTTCACTTTATGCCCTCTTGTACTGTTTGATTCTTTATAACAAAAGTTCTTTTATTATTAAAAATAATAGTGTTTAGTGGAACTTTGAAGCTTTTAAAAAGTAGAAATTTTCATTTGATATAGTATTCAATTTATTGAGTAATTATTTCAGACTTGTCCTTATGAAACAATTATATTTATTGTGATCCTCCATCTTTTCTTTCTTAATTTAGTATCAAAGAAAATACCTTACTTTAGTCTTAATTTTTTTTTTTCTTGGTGCAGGTGTGGGTGTACCTTTTGTATCACATATTTCTTTGCCTTTCTAAACAGCATTCTTAAGGTAGTTTAAATTTTTTTGTATTGCCAATGTTATAATAACTGGTGTTCATGTGGCACTTGGAGATTTCTGAAATGCTTTCATGTGCCTTTTCCTCATGTAGTCTGTAAGGTATCAATGAGGTAAGTGGAATTGTTCTCCATTCTCTAAATAAGGAAAGTGAAGCTCGGAGATATTAAGGTATTAGCCCAAGTAAGTGGCATAGCTAGGACTCAGTACCAAGTTTTCAGATTCCTGAGTTTCACTTTTCTATACTCCTCTGCTTCTGTAAATAACCAGTTGTCTTGATGTTGGCAGTTCTCACCTGGGGTGGTACTGCCTTCACAGGGGCATTTGGAAGATGGTGGCTGTTTAGAATGACCTGGGGAATTCTGACATTTAGTACTTGGTTTACTTAATGTTAGGTTGTATACAGGATGGTCTCCCACAACAAAGAATTATTTCACCCAAAATGTCATTATACCCCTTGTTGAGAAACTCCATACTTTGCTATTGGTGACACCTTTTGCTATTTGCAGTAGTCAGATAATCATATTAAGACACAGTCCTATCCTTGATGACCGTTTAAATATAATAGAATTGTATTTTTGTCATTGTCACCCCTTGTTTTTATACTTAACTGTGACAACATTCATGTGTTTCCACATTGCTGTTTCTAATCTGCTCAGGACTAAAATCAAGTAACCAAACTAATAATAATCATTTATCTAAGAAAAAATCAATCTGAGTGAGTGAGGTCCTTTTGTATGGAATGGAGCTAGTGACCCCTGTTTAAATTTCTCAGATGCCATATGACTTCTAGGATTGATGTGGTTGAGAGCTAGAGACTAAAACAGTCCTTGGGAGAGTTTGTTTTCATTCATTCCTTTTGTAGGAATTAAAAATTGGAGTTTAGAGAGCCTGGGTTACTTTTCCAAGCTCACAAAGACAATAAGTAGCAAAATGGAGCCTGTGACCTGAAACCAGTGGTGTTGCCAGCATGCCTCCTGCTTCTCTGGGTGTCAGTACTTACGTGTTCTGGAGTTCAGTCCACAGTCATAACTGTTTGATGTTGCTGCACTTTTAGATAAATTTTCCTGTGATTTTCTTTCTTCATAGTGAGCATCTGTATTGTTTGTATTTTATTTTAGCTGAAATACAAAAGAAGAAGAAGAAAAACAACAAAAAGGTAAATGGTCTGCCTCCTGAGATAGCTGCTGTTCCTGAACTGGCAAAATACTGGGCCCAGAGATACAGGCTTTTCTCACGTTTTGATGATGGTATTAAATTGGACAGAGGTAAAGCATATATATAGCTTTTAACTTTATTTTGAAACCATTTGAGACTTACAGAAAAGTTGCAAGGATAGTACAGAGAATTGTCATACCCCTTTACCCAGATACAGCTATTTTCTATGTTTTGCCTCATTTACTTTACCATTCTCTCTCTGTGTATGTGTGTGCATTTTTTTCTGATCCAGTTGCACATGTCACATCCCTACCCCTTAATGCTGTGGTGTATATTTCCTAAGAACAAGGATATTTTTATGTAACAGTAGCATATTATCAATTTAACATTGCTACAATATTATAATCTACAGTTCATAGTCTAGTTTCATCAATTGTCCTAATTGTGTCCTTTATAGAATTTTTTTCTTACATTATTGAATCATGTATTGCATTTAGGTTTTCTTAGTTTTTTTGTTTTTGTTTTTAGTTTTCTTTCTTTAGTCTGGACTAGTTCCTCAGCCATTTGTATCCTTCATGACTTAGACATTTTTTCAAAGGGACAGTGGCCAGTTATCTTACAGAAGTTCCCTCAATTTGGGTATATATATATATTTTTAATACTTCAGATTCAGGTTTAATCTGTATTTGTAGCATCTTAGGATAGATAGCAAAGTAATTTATATATTAAAACAAAACATCTGATAAAGAAACACCTAGTGCAGAAAGATGTAATTTGATGAATTAACACTGGAAACTTTGAATTCTTTCTCAAGCTTTTCTGCTGTGATCTTGAACAACTTACTAACTCAGTCTTGTAAACTGATGCTCATTTTCATATTGGAACTACCTAAATATTGGTCACTATTAGCTATCAAAATGAGAAGGTCTTGATCTGTTATAGAATTTCAGATGTTCATGAACCTCTTAAATAATTTGCAAAGGACATAGGAATTTGTTACGAGAGATACGAACTAGAAAAAAAGTGCAATACGATAAAAGGAATTTTATATTGTTATACTTTTAGTAATGAGGATCCATTTAAAGTTTTGGTAGAGACGCAACAGGAAAATGGGCACATCATTTTGTTCAGAGAAATACCTTTCTGAAAAATATCAATTTCTTTTGCTGAGAAAGGAGGGCACTATTCTTTCCTCTGGAGTGGACACAGGACCTCATTTCTGAAACCATGAGGGCTATTCCTACTATACTTCTGCAGCTTTGCAGCCATTCACTGTCAGCTTCTTGCTTTTTCTGACCCTTTAAAAATGTGCAAATTTTTCCAGACTGTCCAGTAGAAATCCAGATCATTGCTTCTCCGTCAGGAATGAAATAATTGGGAAACTCAGTGAAGTGTGGGGAGCTAGCCAATTAAAACAGCTAACTTTCCATTTTCCATAGTAGGTAGTAAGTAGTTAATGCCTCAGTCAGAAGAATTGAAGTTGTATTCAGTTATTGGAGAGATGGGCTATATTACAAAAGAATCAGGTAAGAATTGAGGTGATTTCTGTGGAAACTGGGAATGGGAATGATGCTGCTTCTTTTTATAACAAGAATAGAAGTTTTCTTTAAAACTAGGTAATTTATAATTTTTTTGGAAGGGGAAACTGAACTTTTAAAAGATATGTAATATATAGTAATGTTTGCTTTGTTTCTGCTTGGCCTGGCTTCGTGAAATTGAACATCTTAACAGAAATACTTTTCCTTGGCAGAGGGCTGGTTTTCAGTTACACCTGAGAAGATCGCTGAACACATTGCTGGCCGTGTCAGTCAGTCCTTCAAGTGTGACATTATAGTAGATGCATTCTGTGGTGTTGGAGGGAACAGCATTCAGTTTGCCTTAACAGGAAAGAGAGGTAATTAGCCCTCAGTTACTAGTTCATTCTGTAAATGTTTCATTTTGCTTCAGCCTGTCTTTATGGAGGCTTAATATATAACTAATAATTTAATATCAAATATTAAAAATAGCTGGCACATATTAAGGCATTCATTTTGTATCACATACTGACATCAGTACTTAATATGTATTAATTTATTTAGTCAACAGTCTTGTGAAGTATATCTTTTACTATCTATATTTCACAGATAAACTGAGACTTAAAGAGATGAGGTAACTTGCCCAAGATTATACAGATGCACATACGAATTGGTGGAACCAAGATCATGTCATTATATAAAACCAAAAATACTAAAATGGGAAACTGTTCTTTAGAAGAAAAGAACAGTGGGCAGGGCATCTGAGCTTCGCAACTCCCCATCTTTATCACTTTGACATCATTTCACCTTAATTTAAAGAAGATGTTGAATTGAGTTAACCTGTGTGCTACCTTTCAGCTATAACATTGTAAGCTCTAAAAATCGTTAAGTATTGCATCATTCTCATGGTTCTTTGACTCTGGAATCACAAGAAAGAAAACCTCCGTCACTATGTATCAGCCAGTAACTGTCAAGTAGGTAGTGTGCTTTTTCCTGAGGATAAGAAGACTTCAAGAAATCCAACATTCTGCCCAAATTGACATAGCTGAGTTGTGAAGCCAAGGTTTTCACTCTCAACATGGTTTTATTTTTTTTTATATATTCATATTATACATTTCAATGATAGTTTCCATTTCAACAGATTTCACCTAAATCTCATTAATTTATATGAAGTTCTTAGAACATAATGTGGAAGCTAAAAAATGATGAAGTGACACTTAACATTGATTTTAAGACCAGTGTTGATGAACTGTGGCCCTTATTCAATTATTCCTATGCTCTAGGGCATGACTAATTTTACATGCTCTACTAATAGCCTAGATGAAAACTGTTCTCATATTTACCAAATAGTAATTATTTTCTTGTTTTCTTTAAATTCACTATTCTCAAAGTTCTTCTCAGACTTTGCCAGATAAGCCATTCCTGTGAGCTCAAAGCAATGTTTATTGTCTGAAAATGATTTTTTCTCAAAAGTTGTACAGTTTGTCTTCTTTTTGGCATTGTATCATAACATGACAATTAAAATATCTATGCCGATAAAGCAGCAAATGTATCTGGAAATTTTCTCAAAATATCATGGAAACAGTCCATATCATAGATTTGTATTTCTCTAAGTACAAGTCTGTTACCAAGGCTCTCTGTAGCTTAGCCCACATTTGGTAAAATGTCTACTGTGGGTCCCAGGCTAAAGGGAGATGAATACTTCCATGTTCTTACATACCAGCTCCCATCCCACTAAATTTCCCTCAGTGTCTTAATCACTCACCCTTACAGATGGCCAGCCCTGGGAAGAAAAGGAGGCAGGCAGCAAACACCGTGCCATCCCAGCGCTATCACACCTGACTTTGGTCTTTTTAGCGTGTGGGTCTAGAAGCTCAGGAGCCCTCCAGCATGTTCAGTATAGTGGTATTACCAAGCCAGAAGGGGTAGCTCACGTGTGCTCTGTGAATGTTATTTATAGATAATCCCACAGTATCCCCCTGGTATGGGTGAGCTAACTACATTATGGCAGGGAATTCAAAACAATTAAAGTATAATCGTGTGTATTTGTGTGTGCATACATACATATATACATACACACACACATAATTATACTTAACTGCTTTGAATTCCCTACCATAATGTTTGTGTGCTTATATATACACATGCATGCCTTCAATTATGCCTGAACTGTATGTGTATATTTATATACATATATATGTACACATGTGTATGCACACACATAAGAAAATGGCATTGTGTTTAATTGAAATTATTCCTTTGTGCCAGATTTATTTCTACTTAGTTGCTGTCTATGCATATATTCAACTAAGTGGTTAGGAAATCCACAAAGTTTTGCATTTGGGTATTTATAACATTTTTCATCCCCTTTCTATGTATTCCAGTAGTTCAGCATCAGTGCTGCCTGACAGAAGTTTCCATGATGATAGAAATGTTCTAAGTCTGCACTGTCCAATATGGTAGCCACTAGCCGCATGTGGCTATTGAGCTATTGAAATGTGCCAGTATGACTGAGGATCTAAATTTTTAATATTATTTAAATCAATTTAAAGGTAATAGTCACATGTGGCTAGTGGCTACCATTATTGGACAGTGCAGTTCTATACAACGTCATCAGACATTTTCAGCATTTCACTTATGTGATAGATTGAATACGTACATTCTGTTAGGCCTAAAAACAAAGTCTGCCTCCAAAAGAAATATAGATGAAAACAGGAGTAACTGAGTAGGTTGATGTCAAAAGTCATTTTTTCTTCTGAATTTTTGGTATTGTCAGCATATCTTTCCATCTGTCTCCAAACTATAAATGTAGCAGATTAAGCAGTTGAAAAGAATCTTTTCTCCTATAAATGTGAATGTTAGTTTATTTAGAACAGTAAAAACAGCATTGTAAATGCATGATTTTGCAACATATATTATTATTGGTGCTTATATTCATTGTTCAAGGGATTTAGTGCATTATTTCTCAAAGTGTTAACAAATTTTGAAACTAACTTTTTCTGGAAAACCGCTACATTTCCATGATAAGCTCTCTGTATTGCATCAGTGTTCCACTTCGCCTTTTCAAGTATAGACTGCTGCAGTTGATTACAGGTACACTTGAGTGTACAGGTACACTGAAAGACATGAGTGAGCTAAAATTAGCTTAGGTTTGCGTTGCTAATTATGAAATTGCAATAAATTAAATGAAAACCCATTCAGTGAAAACATAATCTTGTCTGTTCCTTCTACCTAAAAATGTCTCATTAAACATCATCAGCAGATGTTTTTACATTTCTTCATTACTTGGCTATATAGGTTTATAAAAATGTGTTCATTTTGATTTTCTCTAGAAATTGTCAAATTTGTCTTCATTTGGGCATTGTCTCATTTTGAGGAAATTTGTCTTTTCTGAAACCTAGAGTTGTAGGCTTTACGTGCAGTCAGTGACCTTTCCACGTGTTTGCTACTCAGGTTGTAGGTAGCACAGCATAATGCTGACCACACGTTTGGCGCTTCATTGATACTTCATGGCAGCTGTTGCCACTAACTTAGGTAAAGCTGGCTGAGTGAGACAGTTTTGAAAGTCACATTTTCTTGGTACAACACAGCAAATCTTTCTAATTTAAATAAAAAATTTTTAACTAAAATCTGTATCTCTGGTATATATGGCCAAGTGTCTCTTAGTCTTTAAAATCAGTTCTTATACAGAAGATAGGCAGACAATTGGAAAGATGAACTATCCTATATAACTAATAATCAATGTCAATTGACTTATTTTTTCTTTTCTCATTTTTAGTAATCGCCATTGATATCGATCCTGTTAAGATTGATCTTGCTCGTAATAATGCAGAAGTTTATGGGATAGCAGATAAGATAGAGTTCATCTGTGGAGATTTCCTGCTGCTGGCTTCTTGTTTGAAAGCTGATGTTGTGTTCCTCAGCCCGCCTTGGGGAGGGCCAGACTATGCCACTGCAGAGACCTTTGATATTAGGACAATGATGTCTCCTGATGGATATCCTTTGGTAGTCTTCAGAGTTTACTCAGATAATAGCTATGGAGAGGAAAGAATGTGTGTGTGTGTGCCTGCGTGTGTGTATGTATGAGAGAGAGAGAAATTAGTGAAGAGGGAAGCTATTAGCAAAGAGAATTTGATAGATTCTAGTTTACATAACAAGCAGGTATATAAAAATTATTTAGTGGTTATTTCCAAAGTGATGGCAAAGCAAGGTGGTATTTACCTTGGTTGTTATACACTTTTACCATTATAAAATGAGAACGGTTTGGAATTATTCTCTGGAAATTGGGAATTTCCTCAAAATCTGTCTCGAGTCTGTGGGTGACCATCCCATGACTTTTCTTCAGCTCACACTGACTCGTGCTAATTTGCTGTGTATCTTCAAGTTTTTCCTGTGACTCTCCCAAGATAAGCAAACCTTTATTTCATAAAGAATAACATTCATTATTTGTCCCTTTCTTCACCTTCCACTCTGCAGGAGTCATGTGTTTGACTGTAACAGGAAACAGGTTTCTGAATTGTTAATTAAAACTCAGAATGTAGAGTACAGTGGACAGAGTCACTCATCTTTATTCTTTACCGAAAAGAGTTGGTGTTGTGCTTTCCTATCTGCTCTTCTATTTTCTCAATAATTAGAGAATGGCAGAAAGAAAGAGTGTGTATTTCTGACTCTTGCTGCCTACCACTAGGATAATTGAACACATAGGTTAAACTTCTGATTTCTGACCTGTCAGGGACAGTGTGCTGTTAAATTAAAAAATCTTGTATTTAATTCTCTTTTAGGTTCCATTAGAGGATTTGAACTTATGCCTTTTTGTTACATACCAAAATTTATTTAGGTTATGATAAGTAAAGGACATCTTCTGATCGAAATTACTGTTTTTGTTACTTTTCCTTAACTGCTGTCCACCTTTGAAATTTTCAGACTTTCCCAGAAGATCACTAATAATATCGTTTATTTTCTTCCGAGAAACACTGATATTGACCAGGTAAGACATTGATGAAGAACTTCTATGACCCTCTGGCTTAACTTTTACACAGAATGGGCTGAAAAAGATATAGGATGTTCTCTTACCAGAGAACGTGTTTATGAGAAGTCCTTGGCTTGTTGACTATTATTACAGAACAGGAAGCGTGTGACAGCTAGATCCATGTCTATTACATCCTCTTCATCTCCACAGATCCTGGCATATGTAGACACAAATAGAGCACTCCAGGCTATGACTAAGATGTATTGAAAGGACTAATGTGTTGAATGTATTGAATGGGTTGTGTTTCAAATGCTGCATAGCTAACCTAGCCAAGGTCTGCCTTATCGAAAGATAAGAATAGAGATTTTAGGTATTCCTGAAAATAGTAGCCTAAGCAGAAATATAGAGACAGATAAGACCTTAATTTGGCCAAAAACAGTTTAAACTATAGTCTTGGAGTATACGACACTTGACTAACATTCAAATGTCCTTTTTCAGTTCTTACCGTAAATATTTAGTCACATTATTTTTTTTCCTAGTAGAATTGGACCTGGTGTTAATAACTGCCTCATAAAGACTCAGTGATGTCTTCACTTCATGCTTTTCTATAAACACTTACTATATATCTGCTTTGTGCTAGTTATTCTATTGAAAATCTTTTTCCCTGAGGGTTTGTTTTTTTTATTCAGGAAAATTTATCTCCATTCTTTCTTCAACTATGTTTTTCTGACAATCCTTTTTCTTTTTTCTGGGACATTGATAGATAGGCTCATTTGGGTACTTGAATAACAAACAATAGGGAGTTCACTCTTTAGCATAAAAGTTATAGTGATTAAATTTTTTAGTTAAATTAAAACTTTCACAAAAGGAAAGTTACTTTTTCTTTAACATGCTTTTGGTTTACTTCAAAATTCTGCCAGAATTAAGGTTGGCAACTCATTCCCGTTTTCTGCCTCTAGAGGGAGTAGTGACACTAGCGAATAATAAGAAAGGAAACTGGTGAGATATCAAGTAAATTATTTTGTTTGATATTGAATTTAGATCAGATTACAGTGGGAAATTGACTTTTTCTTTTTAAAATGGAGAACATTTATTAATAAGAGGTATTTTTTAAATAAGGGAAGACAGCACTATGAGATTGGAAGAAATCACAGAATTACAAAGAAGTCAACTTTTTGTTAAGGAAGATTTAGAATGTCACAACAACCTGAACTTACAAATAGGTTGGGTTCCCAAAGTTTATGAGTCTGCTGTTTGAAATTCATGCTGCATTTTTCACATAGAAATATCCATAAAGGAGATTTAATTTCCCACCCAGAAAGATTGTACTCTGGATAGTATTTATGTTATCCTGAACTAAGTATGGATAAAATTGTTCCATGTAGAAGATGATACTAATTGTTTTCTGTATCCAGTGAAATATTTCTCAGATCCCCTGTTAGCTTGATCTCCTATACCCTTTTTCTGTTTGGGGGTTATTCCAGGAAATATATCCCTTGCTATTTATACTGTCACTATGAAGCCCAAGAAATGAGTAACTTAGAAAATCTTTTTGTGAGGGGCTCTTTCTGAAGTCACTATTGAAACCTGGGGAGTAAGATTCTATTCAGAGAGCCCAGGCTAGATGTATTTTATCTGTTTGATGCCTTATCTTGCTATGTTTTCCTTCATATCTTTCCTTTGACAACCATAGAATTCCAGCCAATGTATTACAAACATGAAAAGCTTCTCTTTTAAGAAATAAAACTGTACAATAAATAGAGGTTTCGGATCAAGCTAGGATCGTTAGTCCCCCAAAGGGAGCTGCATTCAGGGATTATCAAACACCACCGTTTGTGAAATCCCTGGGGGTGGAATTGCTAACCCGAGCTGCCTTGTCTCTTAGCCAGACATGGGAATGATAAGAGGAGTGGCCCCTGGTCATTTGATGTGGTAGCTCCTTATCCTTGTTTGATTTCATAACTAGACGTAGAACATCTAGCCTCAGGAAAATAATAGCATTTGTACTGCTCAAATTAATTTAAATCACTTATCTTCATAGTATGCTCATACAAGTACAAAGAGCCGGACAACACTGAGCAACATCTCTACAAATTGTTAGAAAATGAACTGGAGGCCTCGTGTCACGTGATTCCAGACCTTGGTCAGGCAGACATACTCCACCTTCTGGGGCTTTCTAGACATGCATCATGAGAATAGTTGGGCCAAACCCCACCTTATGTTATTTCCTCAAAAGGGGAAAGTATTTACAAATTTACTTTATACTTAGGCAGGACTTATGCTATGATTGTTTAAGTTGTATCTTTAAGTATAGAAATTGATATTTGATTTAATCAAGGGCTCTATCTCTTCTGTCTAGTTCATAGACTTCTTGAAGCTCCCATTGGCTTTTCATATTCCATTCTGTAATGTCTAGGAAGGGAAAAGTTCCTAACTGTAGTAGTCGGCACATTTCAAATAGTGTATTTTGGTTGGTAGATAGATGATAGATAGATAGGTAGGAATGAGGTATTTATTTATAGATAACATTTCTAAAACCTATCGTATGGAAGAATAGAGTATGCATTTGAATAACTAGAAGTATTTGTAAATATGAGGAACTACTAGGTAGTATTGTTATTTGGAAAGTATCGTAAATATAACTAAATTCAATTCATTAGCATTTTTAGTATTTTTGTCTGAATACAATAAAAATTTACTGCTGATTTCTTTGCAAATATTAATTCTGCTTATTTAATAAGTGGAAATTTGGGGGCTTTAATCGTCTCTAAATATTAGAATTGATTTTTAAAATTGTGTCAGATTGTTCTGAATTAAATTAATATAGTGGAAATCTGGTCTAATGGTAGCACTCTCATGTAGCCAAAACTATGTCCTTGGGGTATTATAAAATTATTCCAGCAGGTCCATGGTTAGGTCCAGAAGCATGAGAGAGTAGGAAGAAACTAAGAACCAGAGTTGATAAGGATCTCCTGCACGCTGCATCATTGTAACACTTTGGAGTGAGCATGGCAGGCTGTTAGCCGGATTTTATCAATGAGTAAATTAGGGAAGTTTTCAGATTGGTCTACTCTTTCTGCCACACAGTGACAGGGTCAGTGCCTTATATCTTGCTGCCACCACTGACATGAAATTCATTACTGAGAAGAAACAGATTCTTCTGTTATCACAGTGTGAGCTCACCATGAGGTTGGAGCTATAAGTAGAATTTGAGGTGACACGAGAAGCAAAGGGAATTACAGGAGAATTTTTGCTGAATCAGTTCTGTCCCATTCCTGTTTGGTGAGAAAGAAAACAGAGGCTAAAAATTCACCACAAAATGGAAGGCATTTGTTGCCGAGCTTTACCTGCCACAGGTATACTCCTATGTCTTCTAGTAATGGCTACCCAGGTTTCTAGACCAACTCTGTTCTTAGTAAAATCACTACTTAAACATACATTGCAATTCAGGGTAGACATGTGATCAGTTGCTAATGTTTACTAGTCAGCTTTGCCCTGGGAAAGTTTGCTGTTGGACAGTTAGAGCAGTATGGTTTCTTCTTTTACTGCATAATATTCTCTAGAGGGGGTGTCAAATGGACTGACCTCACAAGCTGTACTTGGAAGACACAAATATGCAGTGTTGCTGAAATGCCTTTGTACATAAGCTTATATTTCTTTCACTACTGTGAGTAAATTTTCCCAGTAAATGATGTAGATAGAAAATAGAGGGATGCCCAGACCTTTTGTGCCACACACAATTCTTCCTACCAGTCCTGGGCTAATAGCCAGGGTTTCCTGATACTCTGGTCTGTTGTGCTTTATGTAACTTGTTGAGTTGAAGAACAGTCTTCGTGTTTCATATATCTGATTCTGAGAAAGGGTAAAGGACAAAGCTTAGTGAATTGGTTATTGGTAGCTTTCTCTTAGGAGACCAATGCAGGTGAGCTTTTGATGCCTAGGAGGATTTTATTGACCTATCACCAGTGTGCTCCTGTTTGCAATGGTGGTTTTTTAAAATCACATTTATTGTAATCAACAAGTAAATATTTGAATATTTGAAAACAGAGAGGAAATAACATCTTTGAGAGCCGGTTTTAGTCAGTTTTGTGTTGCTATAACAGAACTACCTGAGACTGGGTAATTTATAAGGAAAAGAAGTTTATTTGGCTTATGGTTCTGGGATGGTTGCATCTGGCACGGGCCTCAGGCTGCTACTACTCATTGTGGAAAGTGGCAGGCTGCTGGTGTGTACGAGCAGATCACATGGCAAGAGGAAGAGAGAGAGAGAGAGAGAGAGAGAGAGGGAGAGAGAGGGAGAGAGAGGGAGAGAGAGGGAGGAGGTGCTAGGGTCCTTTAAACAATCAGTTCTCGTGGGAACTAATAGAGCGAGAACTCAATCACTATCCCTCCTCCCCCAGGGAGAGCATTAATCCATTCGTGGGGGATCTGCCCCCCTGACTCAATCAGCTTCCAACACTGCCGCATTGGAGATCAAATTTCCACGTGAGTTTTGGAGGGGACAACACATCCAAACTCCATCAGAGCTGGAGGAAGCATTTTAAAGTTATCTGAAACACTGTTAGTAAAATAATTATGATTTATTCACTTAAGCATAGAAATCTCATTTGTTTGCCATATGCAGGGAATTAGAACTAATTTAATAAATATCTCTAAGTTAGAATGTTGCCTGTTTTCCACTGATGAAAAATGTTTTCTTCTTTTACCTTCCAGAAAACTATTCATCAGAAATATTTTCGTGTAGCTATTAGTTGGATGTAATAAAGGAAAATGGGGGCAGAAAGGACTAGTGGGTAAGGCAGTTACTTGGCCTGTCTGACATTCGGTTTCTAATAGCAGCCGTTATTTCAGATGCTTGCTGCTCCTGCCGCTATATTTGACAGAGATCTGCAGGCCCTGTAAAATACTCATTTTCACCTGGCATAACTGGCTTCTAAATAAGTTTTTGCATATTATAAATATCACTTCTGCTATGTAGTGATGGGATATTTTTTCAGTGCCCTAATTTTTCTGCATCTCTCTTATAATAAAGTGTTCCTGTCATTAGTATTTATTGTATATTTTTCCATTAGGATCCAGTTTGGAAGTTATCTTTGCTCATTTGTTTATTATACATTTTTACTTTAAATCCATTTTCTTTTGAGAAAATGCAATTTTGAGTGCTTATTTGACTCTTAAATCTTATATGCCTTAACTTTTACTAAGTTATAACCTTCATTGTGATCTGTTGATGAAAGAGTTCAGTCCTTTCTTCTAGTTCCAGTCCAAACTAATTGGGATTTCTCTTGGTAAACCTAATATATTTAGGTAATATGTCAAAAACATAGAATGTAATTCAGCACTGCTCATTTTTCTATTTACCTTCCTTCCTTCTCTCTCGCCCTTTCTCTCTCCTTTCATCCCTCCTTCCTTCCCTCCTTCCTTCTCTCTTTCTCTCCCACTTCCTCCTACTCTCAATTTATTAGACTTTAACTAAGAAAGGGGAACATTTTGTCAGTTAAACCTGGTGATGAAAATTAAGGACAGCTGGAAATTGATGGTATTAAGTTTGCTGGAAGCAAAGTATTATTTATTCACTTGATCCATATAAATTTGTAGTCTTTCCAGCTCCAAAATTCTAACCTTTAAAATACATGTAGTTATAGAAGCACAAAAAAAGCTAAGGTTAGAATTTATTTTTAATCAGAACACTTGAAAGTAACATGTGTTTTTTAATTATTATTTCTTTCTAAATACTAAAGAAATAAGAGTATTCTCATTATATTTTGACACATAGATTGACTTTTTCTTCCAGTATCAGGAACAGTACTTGTTTTATTTGTCTATCATCTGGCTCCCAGCTAGAATGTAAAATCTATGAAGGCAGAGGGTGTTCTTTGTTTTGGTTTGGTTTGGTTTTTTTTTTTTTTCTGTACTTCACTGCCTAGAATAGAAACCTGTGAGCTCTTAGTAAATAGTTACTGAGTAAAGTAATATTTGAACTCTTTTGCCACAGACCTCAGAAAACTCTCATCTTCACTTTTTTTTCTTATCTGAAGCACCCACATCTAGGCAATCCTCTAAAAGGTACATAGAGAAGGAAAAGAAATTACTGTATGTTCTCAGAGATTACTTTTTATGTAATTCTATTTCTGGCTCATATTAGAAATGATAACCATCTATTTTAATAGCACCTTTCATTTTTTGCCAAGTAGATTTCAGAAAAAAAATTTTTTTTTCGAAATACCCTTATTTAGGGAGTTAGGTAGTAGTCCTGTTTTGCAGATCTAAAAAGCTGGTGGTGTGGTGGTGGGGAGGGGGCAGTGTTTGTAGCTTCCTAATAAAGGGGTTGGTCACTATATTCTAGTAGACCTCAAAAAGAACGATATATTTTACAACAATTTTTTAAAAAGATTTAAAATACACAAAAGAGCAACAGGTGGAAGAGATTGTCCAAGTTGGGAGAAGAGCAGAAGAGATCAATTAGAGAAAAAGTGATTAGTAGAAAGTAGAGTGTTCATGAGGCTAGGTGTTATAGCCTGAATCATAGCTGTCTTGCCCTCTGATGTATGCCTAACATCATGTAGCACGTACTCAATAAATATTGTTGAATGAATGAGAGGGTAAGATGCAGACGATAAGGTGAACGGGACAAAGGTTTTCAGGAAAGGGGGTTATTCAATGTCTATGTTAATAAAAAATACCTGATATTCGGGGGGGATTTGTTCATTTTCTCTTCCTCTGAGTTCTTTAGCTTAAGGCATTGGAGAGATGAAGTCCTGTACAATAGCCTAGCACCATGATCTTACCCATGATATCACAAGGGTCTGCAACTAATAACCTACCTGGGAAGTAACAGTGAACACTTGAGATGCCTCATTATTTGAAGGACTTAAAAAGCCAGAGTCTTCCTGATATTTGATAAAACATTATGAGTGGAAGAATTGTTTTGAAATCGTGTTTATGTTTGTGTGACTTTCTTCTGTTCATTTTTTCAGGTGGCATCTTTAGCAGGGCCTGGAGGACAAGTAGAAATAGAACAGAACTTTCTTAACAATAAATTGAAGACAATCACTGCTTATTTTGGTGACCTGATCCGAAGACCAGCCTCGGGAACCTAACTGAGGCAGTACAAGGACCAAAAAGATCAGGTGGTGGTCAGAACGTTATTCAGACGAGACACTTGGGATGTCTTCCTGTATTCAGTGGCATTTTGTACCCATAATCTTATATCACCATATGAAATGGAAAGTCACAGAAGTTTAATGACTATTAATGAAGTGCTTTGAGATCTTTGGATAATATTAACTGTGTATATTGTACATTAGGATAGTAAGTGTCTGATATGGAAAGGGTAGGCTTGCCCTTGTGCTTAATTCCGATGTGTGTAGTATATATATGTGTATTTTTTTAATTTTGTATGTTTTGGTTTAATATTTTTGTGTGTATGTATATGTGTGTATAAAAAACAATTATTTTGTTTTCTTAATGTAGAGATACAAAGAACAATGAATGAGTTATATTCTATCCACCCATTTAATCCCTGCTGAAATAATGTTATATGTTGAAGGCTAAAAACATGAACAGTACAGAATGGTACAAAATGAAAAGTAAAAGACTCCTAGCCCCTACCCCACCTTTTTTTCTTCTATCTAAAGATAACCACAGCTGACAGTGTTTCATAGATCCTTTGAAGGACAGAAAGGAATTGCAGTATACCCTAATACACTTTTTTTCTCATTGATGCACTGTTCGGTATCCCTCTTTTTTTTTTAAACTTAATGTATCTTTTTTAAAAGTGTGTACTTTTTTTACTAGTGTGTCTTGAAGATTTCCATGTCAGTACATACATATGGATCTACCTCGTTCTTTTTAATGGCCATCTTGTATTCCATTTACTGGATATGCCGTAATTAATTTAACCAGTTCCCTATTGATGGATACTTGGGCTGTTTTCAGTTTTTTGCAATTACCAATTCTGTGCTGTCCTTAAATATAATATGTGTTTTTGAACAAGTATACCCACAGGGTGAATTTCTAGCAGATTGCTGGGGTTTGTACATTTTAATTTTGATAGATCTGGTCAGATTCCCTCAGTAAAGTTGGGCCCACTTGTACCCCACCCACAGTGACTCTGCTGCACATGTCCCTCCCCCTCCCCCAGCTTGGGGCATCGTCAAGCATTTTTGCTGTTGCTGTCTCGTGGGTGAGGAAAATGGTATTTTATTGTTTGTATGCGTTTCCATAATTATGAACGAGATTTAAGCGTATTTTCTTACATTTTTTCCTTTTTAAAATAGTTTTTCCCCTGTTTCTTTTTTCAGTTTTTCCTTTGGATTGTTACCCTTTTTTATTAATATGTATGAGTTCTTTGTAAATTAAAGAGCCCTTTGTCTTTAGTAGGTTTTACACATATCTTTTTCCAGTTTGTTGTTCGCCTTTAGACTTACTTTGTTTTTGTCATACATAAGTTTTTAATCTTTATGTAGTCAGACCTATTATTATTAGCCTTTTTTCTTTATTTTTTTCCGGGTTTTAACATCTTTTTATTTCATAAAATTGTTGTTTTTAAAATTTCCATTGCAAAGTCAATATTAAATATATTTTGTAATGTAGGAGTTTATATTCTCTTTCTATTAAAATGATAGTGAAAAGAGGAGTAATATGTGTTGCTTAATTATTCATCTAAAGAGTTTGCTCAGTCATTTTTACAAGTGGGTAAAAAGACAGTGACATACAACTCTGGCCATTGAAGGTTGGATCTGGGACCTTTTATCCTTTAATAATGTGAGCATGTTAAACATTAAATAGAACATGATTTTGGCTAGGATAAGGCTAGGGAAACTGAAGTAAATTGAAGGAATTTCCAGTAAGTACTGGAAAATTAGACAAGAAAAATAACTATTATATAAAAAACAACTTTGTTGGAGTGTGCTAACTTTAGTCTCTTGAAACTTTACAATTTATGCCTGATTGCCCTGCAACACAATAGCAGTTGAGCTGGCCATTAAGGATGAAATTACTTTTTTTTATTAATTTACAACATCAAACTTTCTTCGTCTTTATACTTTATGTAGCATTAGTGTATACATATCATAAACTTGTCAACGTCTTTGAAATAATACCAGCATTGGTCATAACCTATTCTATACACAGCCCCTAGAACTAAAGTCTGACTTTATTTAGCCACTTGGGGTGGCAGGTGGGGTAAAAGCAGATTTACAAAATCACCAATTATATTTTAGCTTTTTGTCATTTAACCTTTCGTGCATACACTTCTTTCCATAATTATCTTACTTGTATATTATTCATATTATAACCAATCTGTTGGTGGTCCAAGTGCAGTGGTGTTTACGACTAATTGATCACAACCAGTCAAGCAGTTATAGATTTCTTTGTACCTTCTCTACTCTCACTACTTCACTTGACTTGCATTAAAAAAAAAAGAGAGAGAAAAGAAACCCTAATCTGTCTTCCTGAATATACACGACCTTATAAGAGTAGAACAGGAAGCCTAACCAAGACTGAAATATTCCTGCCCACTAATCACACAGGGATGTGACTAATTTATAGACTCTTTTATAGATTGTTATTGCTCAAAAGGACTTTAGAAATCTTCTAGTCTGGGCCAGCCCCGTGGTGCACTCGGGAGAGTGCACCGCGGGTTCGGATCCTATATAAGGATGGCCAGTGCGCTCACTGGCTGAGCGTGGTGCGGGCGACACCAAGCCAAGGGTTGCGATCCCCTTACCGGTCACAAAAAAGACAAAAAATAAAATAAATCTTCTAGTCTACTGTATAACTCTTGTTCAAATAAAATCTTACCAAGAAGCTAAATATGTAAAGTGGATAGAAAATGAAGCTCCTGGAGCTGCTTAGGATAAAACAGAGGTGAAGAAGCTAGCAGCCCCTGTTCTAGTCTTTTTTTTTCTTGTTAAACTGCAAAACTTTGAAAACAGTTTTTTATACAAATAAATATGTATTTTCACAATTAAATACAAAGTTGAAAAGCAAGCCTGTCCCTTGGTTATTGTGGGGCAAAAAAGAAAAAATTGAACTTGACCCCTGACCCCTTTCTCTCCTCATCTGCCCATTTCCTTTCCCCTCCCAAAGGCAGCCTGTTAGCCCTGTGGTATGTGTCCTTTAAGACGCTTCCCTGTGCAATGAAAACTTGTCACACACAATGGGGTGGGATGGTATTATATTCCAAAATTTTATTTTTAATTTAATGTCTTGCAAATTTTTCTACATCAATACTATCATTTTTAATAGATGAATGGTATAAATCCATGAGAATTTCACCATCATCCAATCATGAACATTTAAATTGTTAACTGCTTTTGCAATTGCAAATAGTACTGCAGGATATATTTCTAAGTAGCACTGTATCCCAGAAGTGAAATTTTTAGGTCAAAGGCCATGCTTATGTTATTCTGTACGTCATGCCAAGTTGCCCATCAAAATGTATATTCCCACCAACTACGCATGAAAAGGACCAATTTTCCTCACACCTTCAAAAGTATTGTATATTTTCACTTCCATTGTTACCAGTCTGAGGAACAATCAAGAAAGTAATTTTAATTTGCATGTCCTTCTTACTAGTGAGGTATAAGCAATTTTTCATATATTAGCCAAATACATGTGTTAGGCATCTAGTTTATTTGCCAAATGAGTGGCTAATTGCTATGTTGTTTTCTATTACATGAACAAACCTTTCTCCACAAATTTGAAATCTAACCTTTATGCATGTGTCTATATGTGTTTGTGTGTGAGCATGTGTGTGAGATTCTGGAATTTGTTTTGTCCCGTTGAGCCACTTATCCATTTCTGTGCCATATGTTTGATTAGTTTTCATTGTATGTGTTGACAGTTATGAATTACCCCAACTGTTCTCTCAAAATTTTCTGGCTCTTCCTGAGCATTTTTACTTTTTTAGATGAACTTGAATTTATCAAGTTCTATTTTTAAAATCCTTTGGGATTTTTAATTTTCACTTTAGGGAAAGTAGTATCCTTACAACTTTGAATATTCCTATCCAAGGACTTGATATGTCCTGTTATTCTGATCTTTTATGTGTTTTAGAAAAGACGTATCATTTTATCTGTATAAATCTTGCATTATTTTTTGCCAGGTTTATTGCTTGAAAAAGTCACACTTTTTGCTCAATTTTGAATGCGATTTTTTCTCGTTACATTTTTTAATAGGTGTATTGTCTGTGCAAGAATGCTTTTGGGTCGGCCCGGTGGCGCACTGCTACAGTGCGCCGCTTGGGAGCGTGGTGGCGCTCCCGCCGAGGGTTCGGATCCCACATACAGACCGGCCGCTCACTGGCTGAGCGAGGTGCGGGCGCGACACCGAGGGTTGCGATCCCGTTGCCGGTCCCGGTCTGGTACGGGCGCGACACTGAGGGTTGTGATCCGTTGCCGGTCACGAAAAAAGACAAAAAGGAAAAAAAAAAAAAGAATGCTTTTGATTTCCTTGTCATATCCAGTCATCTTACTGAACTCTTTCTAATAGTTCTAATAGTAATTCAGTTGATTCACTGATTTTCTAAACAGGCATTCATGACATCCACACATGAGTTTTTCTCTTTGCCAATATGTAAGTCTCTTAATTTTTCTTCGTTTCCCATTGCATTGGTTAGGACTGCCAGGAATGTTGTAACCATGGCATTTGTTCCTTGCTTTTTATTTTGCAGTGAAGATTTAGAAGCATTTCTATTCAATGTTGTTATAGCTTGAATCAAAATTAAGATATTACCTTTCTTTCCTACAGTTTTCTGTTGTTATTATTTAATGTTGGAAAGCCTAAATTACTTTAAAATTTTCAAATGATTCAACCATGTCTGAGTTCCTATTATTAAATCCTATTGTATCATAATATATTATTTTAGTTCACTACTGGATTTCACTTGATAAGTTTACTTTGTTTTGTTTATGTTTGGTTTGGGAGCACTTTGCCTGGTCTTGGTATCAGAGTTGGACTTATGGCACAATGCTTTAGAAATTCTTTCATTTTTTTTCTGTGTCCTAAATAACATTGTCAATACATGTTCATTGAGCCCTTGGTAGAACTCCAGGAAAACTTGGCCTGGTACCTTTTGAGTGAGAGATTTTGATTGTAGCATTTTTTAATGATTCAGATTTTTTTATTGCCTTCATGAGGTTTTTTTTTTTTTTTTTTTGTCTTTTTGTCTTTTTCCGTGTCCGGCAACGGATCGCAACCCTCAGTGTTGCCCCCGTACCGGACCAGGGACCGGCAACGGGATCGCAACCCCTGGTGTTGCTCCCGCGCCTCGCTCAGCCAGTGAGCGGGAACCGGTCTGTATGTGGGATCCGAACCCTTGGGCGGGAGCGCCGCTGCGCTTCCCAAGCGGTGCACTATCCAGTGCACCACCGGGCCGGCCCCATGAGGTTTTTAAATAATTTGTAATTCCCTGGAAATATCCATTTACACATATTTTGGTTTATTAATACTAAGTTAGTACATCATCTCATGATGTTTGCTTTAATTCTTATTTTTACTTTTGATTTTGGAATAGTTTCTGACTCATAAGAAAGGTGGAAAATAGCATAAAGAATATCTCAAGCTACTCAGAAATAGACTCAGGAGTTAACTGCTACCATCAGAATGATGCCATGTCTGTGTCAATATCTACTGTTATTTACTTAACTTTTTAAAAAATTTAAAAAATTTTTTTTTATTTAAAAAAAATTTTTTTTAATTTTTTAAAAATTTATTTGTAAAGGAATTTCAAACACTATCATAAATGAGGGATCACTATCCTTTTTAATACTTGTATATTAATATGAAAAATGTTCATTTACTACCATAAAGAACACTACATACCACACTGTGGGAAACGGAATGGGCGGTGGACGACAAAGCTGATAAAGACCCACATCCCACATTGTCCCCTCAAGGAGCTAGGAAGTGTGACATGGTATGCTGTATGACATGAAGAGGCTGTCCTTTGAACAGTCTGATAAGTTATCACATGAAAAGACAAAGCAGAGTAGGAATTTTCCAGGTTAACAGATTCCAAGAAATGAAACAGTATTTGGGAAGGCACAAAGGCACAAGATGGCAGAGGATATTTAGGCATCAGTAAATGTTGAACCCATCCAGAAGTCACTGAAGTTGAGGCTACAGGGGAGGCTGGTCTCCTGGGCCGAGCTGAGGAGACTGGCTGCACCCTGAGCGCAGCGGGAGCCTTTCATGCTTTGAGAGCTTGGTAAAGCCCAAGGGCCCCTTGTCAGAAGCATGCTTTTAAAGGCATGAAATAAAAGCCTAGGATTACAAAGTAATCCCATTAAATTAAAGTAGTTATTAAAATGTCAAGAAAAAAATTTGTGATGTAGTAAACATGTGCTTGTTATTAACACATTAAATAAAGTCTACTGGAGAGTCTACCAGCTTCTACAATTTCAAAGTAGTGATACATGTAAATGGGATTTCAAGAAAATTCCAACAGCTATTACATGAAAATACCTAAATTTATCAGTGGCAAAGCACAGGTACTGCTAGAAGCTTGTTTTTTGTTTAATGTTTGCCATCCATTTTCACACGCCACCAAAATTTTATCCATGATCCTCTCAATGGTCCACAGACTCCAGGGGATGAGCCCCCCTTAGAATGAGGTCTCTTGCATAAGGGAAGTAGGCCAGACCAGAAGCAGGAGGTAAGAGGGCACCTTGCTTGTGCTGCAACAAGCAGGTAGCTCCGAGAGAGCGCCCAGGAGACAGGCAAGTGAACCCCAGCCCCAGTGTGGTGCCTTCCTCACTACCCAACCTGCTATCAGTTCCTTGAGACCCTGGAAAACAAAGCTACCTTTTCAGCAAGAGAAAGTGGGTTAATTCTCAAGCCTTCAGTGGGGAAGGCATCCTGAAACCAAGTGAGGTACCTGGTGGAAATACTAAAAAATATTAATGGGACTCTTGATTAGCATTGTCCAATAGGAATGTAAAGTGAGCCACAAATGTAACTTCAAATTTTCTAGTAGCCACGTTTAAAAGTAAAAATAAACAGGTGAAATTAATTTTAATAATATGTTTAACTCTATCCAAAATATCATCTCAATGTGTAATCAATATAAGCAATTATTAATGAGAAATTTTATGTTTTTTCTTTTTTTTTTTTTTTTCCTTTTTGTCTTTTTTTCGTGACCGGCAACGGATCGCAACCCTCAGTGTCGCGCCTGTACCGGACTGGGACCGGCAACGGGATCACAACCCTCGGTGTTGCTCCCGCACCTCGCTCAGCCAGTGAGCGGGAACCGGTCCGTATGTGGGATCCGAACCCTCGGCGGGAGCGCCGCCGCGCTTCCCAAGCGGCGCACTGTAGCAGTGCGCCACCGGGCCAGCCCGAGAAATTTTATGTTTTTTCTTATGAAGTCTTCAATACCCAGTGTGTATTTGAAGCTTAGCACATTTCAGTTTGTACCAGCTACATTGCAAATATTTGGTAGCCACGTGTGGCTAGTTGCTAATGGCTTCCCTTTAGACAGTAAATTTCTGGAGAACAAAAAGAAGACTATTTTGCGTTTTAGGCTTTTGATACCTTATAATGAAATCTAAGATGCTTAGGAATGTAGATTTCATCCTTAGGTGATAGGGAGCTACAAGACTTTAAGCTAGAAAGTGGAATGACCAGATTTGCGTTTGACAGCATAAAGGCTAAACTACATAAGGCTCCTTCCATCTAGGAATATGGAGATTGGTCTCTCACAGTATTTCAAGTAAGAGTTTAGGAAGTCCTAAATTATGATTGTGACAGTGCCCAGTTTACTCCAGTTTAACTGTCCCAATTGAAGTAAATTCAAGATTTTTTAATTCTTCAAATATTTAATAATTATAACTGACTTTTAAGATGGTAAATATATATGCTAACAGTTTTGTTATCACTGTTACAGCCACTTCTTTCTGGGACTAGACTGGCTGGGGATCTTGAAGGCATTTGCTTGAATTCTTTCAGTTCTCAGACTCTCCCTGGGAGCTTAAGGCACTAGAGCTAATGAAGAGCTCAGGTTCCAGGAGAAACTCACTTCCATTCTGAGGGTCAGGGATTCCTTCTCACCTGTACTGACAGCAAGGGGCAGAAGAACTGTTTAACTCTGTTCTAAGACACATGCTCCCTTCATTCAAATTTATTTTCTTTAAATTATTCTTCTAGTAAATAAATAGGAAAAAAGTTCCTAAATGTTCATTTACATGAGGGGATGCAAACTGTATACAAACACAAGAAATACATTTTTTCTCCCTACCAACCATTTATTAAACAAGCATGCCAGGCACTACTAGGCCTTGAAGATTCATAATACCAATAAAAGCCAGCTTTAGATACTAGTTTATATTTCATCAATTAGCAATATATGAATAATAACATCTGTACTGGCCAGCTGCCAAAATTTTTTTTTAAATTTAAAAAATGAAAAGAATAGTAACATCCAATGCTAGCCTGTTAGGATAAAAATAATCCGACCATTCACTGGCTATACTATCAATAGGGCCTTTTTTTTTTTTTTTTTTTTTTTTTTTTTTTTTCCGTGTCTGGCAA